>NW_008582353.1:8501-19859 GCF_000691845.1 Merops nubicus | reverse complement strand
AAAAAGCTTGTATAAGAGTACTAAGAGAACAGCTTAGAAAAATTCCTCTACAATTGACTTTCCTCCAGGGAAAGCATTTCAATAGTGACTGTTGCAAGTTTTCAAACTATCTATCCAGTAAAGAATAGTCCAAGGTGTTAAGGATGGTTTTTATGCAGAGTAAGTATATCACTGTGAGCTCAAACAGCTTCTGTAAATGTTAATTTATGGCCAGATGACACTTCAGAGCATCCTACATTTCCTAACACTAGGAAAAAAAAGATGAGCACTTGAGTGGTGGATTTGTGGGGTGTTTTCACTCGTCTAGCTTCATCTTGCTCCCTTCCCACACCTCTTTGTGCTCCAGCCAGCTCTGCTGAGCATTGCTGACTAACTCTTCTATGGGTGACTCAGAAGAGCTCATCCTGGTTCAGTATTTCCCTGTGTGATCCCAGGATACCAAAGTTGTTATTAATGTTGGTGCAATGTAAAGGTATTGTCTCCATTCTCCATATGTTCTGGCAGAACAAATGTTATTGCTATAGATGACATTTCCGCACCAAGTCACATAAATGTGGCTGTTTTCTCCTGCCACTGCTGTTCATTTTTTACCTTCCAAATAACTGTTTACCCTTTAGAAGATGCAAAACACAGATGGATTCACTTCAAGTAACAGGAGCGTAGAAGTCAGTTGTAGACACTATGTGTAACCATGGGAGTCAAGTAAAGCAGTTAAAACAGCAGCCACCACACTGAATGATGACAGACATCAAATCTGATGCTTAGCCAAATGCTTGTTCCAGATGCTTTTGGATGCAAGTGCCAATGGCTGTCAGAGACATCCTCAGCAAGGCAGAAAACTCTATCCAGCTGAAATGAGCCAAAGGGTGAGGCAGAACCACTGCTTTGAAGACACTTGTGCTGGGTTGCATGACTAAATTTGGCACCAACAAAGTCCAGATTTTCTCCTCTCTAGAAAGAGGTCTACACTCATTTATCAGGGCTATGAGTGAAGTCTTTTTTACCTCCTGAACTTCTCCATGCCTCACTTGCTCTGCCACACTGGGTTGAGCGTCTTGCTTGTCACATACTGTCCATTCATGGTCCAAAGGTTGCATTTCATTTGGCTTTGGCTTGGGGAAATTACTGAGTCTGTGGTCAGACTTTCAGTTCTAACATCTTTGGTCTTCACTTGTGAACAGAGAGTGGACAAAGTGATTTTTAACCCTCTGTTCCTTTACACAGTATGAGTAACATTGACAGCTTCAACAGAGGATTATGCCCCACCAGCCAACTCTAAAAGTTATCCACAGCCTGATCATGTCCATAGAGCACCCAGAAACTGGAAAATCTTTGAGGAAAAAATGAGAATTTGGTGTCTCTCAGGTGCATATCAGCAGCCAAAATCCAGTGCATCAGGTTTACCCTCAGAACATTTTGTGTATGGTCTGCAGCCTTCTCGTATTGCCATGGTGATCCTAGCAGAGCTGGTATCCACAGCCAGCTCTTCTTTGTGGCTGCAGACACAGGAAAGACCTGTCAGTGATAATCTGGTGTGGTCAATGCAATCACAGCTACACTGACATGCTGTTCATACCTTCCTATGTCCTGTGAATTTTTTCCTTGTGATGTAGTATCATCATTCTGTGAGATGCAGGATGACCATCCATTCAAAAACCATCTGAATTTCAGCCAAGGCAGCAAAATTGAATCAGTCAAGAATGCCTGTCACTAGATTTGCTTTATTTGCTCACATTTTTGTGAAGAAAAGTGGATAAAGTCTCTTGGCCTTCTTCAACACTCCAACTTTCAGTTGCTGAATATTCCAGAGCAAATCAACAATGAACAAAGTGAATTAAGGCAAATCAGAGATGAGTTAATCAAGTAGAATTAATCAGGTACGTATGGGTGTCTATTGTTAGGTTACTCTGTGCTTGAATAGGAATTTCCAGATTGTCCTGATCCATCAATAATGGTTTTTAATAAAAGAAGAATATTTAACTGCATATATTGCCTGCAAGTCCCACATTAAACAGAGGCAGCAATTCACTTCCAATGCAGTGCATCTTTCAATGTAATAATGATTCTATATTTCAATTTGTAGATGAATGGTAACAAAATTTATCATCAATTACATGGATTTGCTACAACTGTTCTTTCTGTGACTCCAAAAGGGGTATTTAATACATATTTTTTTATTATAAATCCCTGTCTTTATCAGTGTATTTGCTAGATGTGCAGCAGCTCAGAGTGCTAGGCTGCTGAATACAGATTTTGGTCACTGACAGCACTTTAACAAAAAAAACCCTTTAGAATATGTAAGTTTAAGCACAAAAGTGTCCCTATTAAACCACTAAGCTCAGAGTGCTAGGCTGCTGAATACACATTTTGGTCACTGACAGCACTTAACAAAAAAAAACCCTTCAGAATATGTAAGTTTAAGCACAAGTGTCCCTATTAAACCACTACCCCTGCTGAATCAAAGCTTCCAGTTCCTACAACTTTAGTATGTTTGCAAGACTGTTGCTATTCCTCAGCAGTTAAATATTACTGTGCAATAAAATAGAGCATTTATTTCATCTTTTTCATCATCACAGAGTATGTTATGGCTCCTCCCTTTCAAAACCTGTTGGCATGTTACATGGCTGATCCATGTCTGTCTCTGAGCTATACCCTGACAATTTATCTGCAATTTTCTCTATTTCTTTGTGACTACAATGGTTATTCCAATGTAGTTTACTCATTGCTTTAATTTCATGCCCATCATTTAGCTTTTGAAAGCTAATGGCATGTTCACTGCCCTGTTGTAAATAGGACAAGATATATTAGAGGCCTTAACATGCCAAGGTAATCCTTCCTGGGATTGTGTTTTCTGCTGGATTCCACCTGTTTGACAAACTGATTTTGATTTCAGTTGTAGAAATTTGTTGTAGAAAAAGCTGTAGAAAAATGCCTTTATGGTTCACAGCTACTCACAAAATAACTTCTGCAGTTTCCATGGCCAGCCTGCTATTTATTGGTTGTTTATATTCATATTTGTGCCTGGATTTGCATTGCTGCTTTCAGGGGAGGAAAGAGATGTGGTAAATTGTGGGAGGGTACAGTCAGGAGAGACCAGGACCTGCAGTTAGACAGGGTTAGGAATAGTTTGAACCTACACCACTAAGTCCCACTGATGTTATTAACATTATTTGTGGGTTTAAAGGCAATTGCTCTGAGTTGTTATTAAATCCTTGAATAGGAGAATAAGAAACAGGGGGGGGAAAAAAAGTTAATAACCAGTGAATAATGTAATTCATCAATTATTTGTAATAGTGGTTTTCAGAATGCAATCCAAAGTCCAAGCTATGAGCAGACTAAAAGGAAAGATTGTGTAAAGTGTATGTCTTCCCATTTTGGAGAGCTCATTGTATGAAATGTATATTTTATATACATTTTGTCCTAAATTTTGTCCTAAACAGGGAACAGACGACTTAATTTTGTAGAAAGCAATCCTTTCTTTTGCAGTTCTTGAAAGTTTTGGATCAGCAAGGGGTTTTGTTGCTGTTATAATCTGAACTCACATCTAGATTTCATTTATCTCATCAATTTGCCTCTCTTCAGAGACACAGGTATACCCTTGAGTCATCTGAGTATTCCCAAGGGATGAACAACCTTACAAGGAGATCAAAGTTGGTGTTCCTCTTCAGGATCAGAGCTCTCCTTTGCTTTTCTTGGTTGGTCTTTTGTCTGATCTAGTGACAAACAGCTCAGACAAAGAATCCATTCCCTTGGAAGAGTTTGGAGGAGCCCTGTATAAAGTGACGTCTGTCACCTAAAAATATACCATGCTCCTTTCATCTGCAAATCTTTGAGACTAAGAGGCATGCTGAAAAGAGGGCTACCTCAGAGAGAACTCCTGTGAACACAGGAAAAAGCCAAAAGCTGGCACATGGCAAGAACTACTGAGTGTAGCAAAGATTTGGGGATGTCACTTGCCATATGTGCATGCTGAGTAAAGAAACACAGCAAAGCGTTTCTGTCTTGCCAGCTATGGGGCTTTTTTTAGGACAAATACCTTTATTTGCTGCTCTTCTGGTGCATATGTGTTTTCAACCATATAGGTTGGGTGTTTTTTTTCTTTTAGAACATGATTTATGAAGCCCATTGCCCAGACTGATCGCTTGTCTCCTTCCTTAGCAGAACCAAATGCAGGTAACTATGGAGCAAGCCATGATTAGTTCACTGGAATATCATTAAAATTTCCACTCTGGCTACAGAGGATTTCAAGTCATGTTGGCCAAGCCAAACAACCTGGTTTTGCAGCATCAGAATGGATCAAAGGGCCTCACTTTTTTCACAGCTCCTGCTTAGATGATCTACAGCTGCTTCTGCTATGCAATTCTTCTCAGTTTTTGAAGAGCAATGTATCCCCAGTTTCCAGGATTTTTCCTTCTGCTAGTCTATCCTGCACACTCAATGCACTCCTTTCTGAGGCCAAAAAGGTGTAAAGATTAGAAATGTGTTATAGAATCTTTCTTCATAGCATGTTCAGCTTAACAGTGGTTAACAAAAAATAGAATGGAACACACCATAGCTGCTCTCTCTTGAACTTCTCCTTTTCTTGGAAGTGTAAATCATAAAATCATAGAGGCACAGAAGGGTTTGGGTTGGAGGGGACTTTAAAAATCATCTAGTTCCAAACAGGTTGCTCAAAGCCCCGTCCAACCTGGTCTTGAACACCTCTGATGATGGAGCATCCACAACCTCTCTGGGCAACCTGTTCCAGTGTCTCACCACCTTCATGGTAAAGAACTTATTCTTAATATCTAATCTACATCTACCCTCTTTCAGTTTGAAACTGTGACCACTTGTCCTATCACTACACTGCCTGACAGAGTCCCTCCTCAGCTTTCCTGTAGTCCTGCTTTCAGTACTGGAAGGCTGCTATAAGGTCACCTTCTGACCTGCTATAAGGCCACCTGCACTCACTGGAGCCTTCTCTTCTCCATCTTCTCCAGGCTGAATAGACCCAACTCTCTCAGCCTGTCCTCACAGGGGAGGTGTTCCACCCCTAGATCATCTTCATGGCCCCTCTCTGGACCCACTTGAGCAGGTCTGTGTCTGTCACTGGAGACCCCAGTGCTGATCTCCAGGTGAGATCTCATAAGAACAGAGCAGAGAGGGAGAATCACCTTCCTCCTCGTGCTGGCCATGCTTCTTTTGCAAATATTTTGCAATATTAGTAGAGTTTTTTTGTTTGTTTGCTGTTTTGGGGTGTTTTTTTTTCATGTGTAGGGAGTCACATAGGTTCCTAAAGGCAGCCAAGGAGGGTATGATGAATTAAGAGAAAAAGCCAATCAAGAGTTGAAGTGAAGGCTTAAGGGATAGCAAGTGCTGGAGCAAGCTGAGAGCTCTGTTAATGCTGGAGGACATGGAGCAAGCTCCAGCAGAGCTGCACCCCCAGCACATCATTTTACTCCCCAAAAGGGGAAAGGCTCACCCTTATCGAGTGAAGAGTGTTTGCTGTCCATCTGGGGCCTGGACAAAGCCCTGATGGATGAACTTATCAGTATCTCTACTAGTTGTGTTCATCTTTGAGCTATGTTTATATTTTTTATGCTAGAATAGTTTAAAGTGGTATTAAGGAATTAGTTTAAAATGATATTGATGTTCTTGCTTGTATATTTTACAGAGATGAGGTGCAAAGTTTTCAGTAGGTGTTATGCTAATGTTAATCTAAATGATCTACCTGAGAAGAGCAAGGGGTGGAGTGTATAACAGATTTATGTTCAAATTCCTACAATGCAAAGAAGAAAAGGTCTTAAGTATTTGCACTCCTTTTCCCCCGCAGATTAATTACCTGAATTAACGAGCAGAAGTTAATGGGCAATAAATTGAATGAAATAAAAATTCTCCTCGTTGACACTTGTGCCTGTGACCTCACTGAAGGATGAGGAATACTTGGGTGAAATAGAAGAACAACCAAAGGATAACAAGAAAAGCTTTGAGTAGGAGGACCTGGGTCCAAATTAAAGATCACAAGGGAGAGCAAGGAAGTTGAGGCAAGGATGTTTCCTGGGCTTATTGCTTGGCCCAGACCATGCATTTATGGTACTCCTGGAGTCAAGAAAAGCAGTAGTCTTGTGGAACACTCATGACACTTCTGGGTGTACAACTATAACACGCCCAACAAGTTAACTGTGAGCCAAACAACAGCTCAACAATGTGTTTGGAGTTGGAGTTTGTTTAGGTCACTACAGAGCGTGGACCTTGGAGGTGATGTCAGTGCAGGAGTTACCTCATCAGTCACTATTTTTATGGTGTGATAGCTTAAAAAATAACCAACAAACTTTTGTCTGGCTCTGAACTTTTTAAACTTCCAGTCAATGCATCTTGTAGTGCTCCCTGAAACTAGTTTAATTATCTGCCTAGTATAACAAGACTTTTCTGTATGGAGCTTAAGAGATCATTATCAAGTCTCCTCAAGTGTTTGTCTTGCATGATGGAATGAAAGCAGGCTTTTCAGTCCTCAAACCATCCACCTTACTTATACCTTCTTTTTTGGCTTTTCTGAAATACAGACACTGCCAGATAATTAGCTGCCTTGTTAGTGGGAAAGGAAAAAATCAACAGACAACAATCTTTGAACCTTTTAATTTTTGCCATTGAATTTGTCTTTTCCTTTCCTACAGGAGTGTGGCTATTTGGATAATACCAGACATAGGCTAGAAACAGCCACAGTTCTTAGATTTCCTTGTGTCTGTGTGTGATTATGTTATGGTTTATGTTTTATGCAGTTATGTTTTTCTAAGAGCAATTTTAAGTAGGTAGGTTCTTCCTCCAAGAGCTGCGAGCTGTCAGTGTCTATTTAGTGCTTTAAAAGATGCTGGTCCTTCACAGAACTTTAGCTGAATGTTTTGGGGAAAGGCTGATCAAAAGAGCTGCTTTTGGCATTAAATGTGAGGGCTTTGAATCATCCCTTCCCCCCACCAGGAAATGTAGCTTCTGTTATTCACTAGCTACAGAGGCAGCATAAGCATTACTCTGAATGTGAAAGCAGGTGAAGCTAAATGCCTGAAGAAGCTGGGGTGAATTTTCCCTTCTGGAAACATCTGCATGGCATGGTGCAGTGCTGTGTAAAGATATTCTTATTTCCACGTGGAGTTCCCCCAAAATCGGTGGTTCTGCAGACTATTTGAAGCATCAGGTCCTCAGCTTTGGTTGTTAAAATATAGAGATATTTCGTTGCAGCCCAGCCTAAGGCAGGATGGATGGTTTTGATATGTGCATCATGATGCAGTTGGACTTCATTCCTCTGAACTCTACATCTACACATTTCTCTGTATGTCAGCATGACCAACAAACACACTTCAGTGACACAAATATGTCAAATAATACATTTCTATCAAAATTTTAACACGTTGTGGTGTGTATTTGGGGAAAAAAAGGTGCTCTGATTTAAGGCCTATCCACTGAAGTTGAATTGCTGGGGGAAAGAAGAAAGGAATTGAGAATGTTGACCCCAAACTGGCTTTTCTAGAGCTCCTCTGAGCTGGAATGTGTATGAGCAGTGTGATACCTGGAGCACAGAACTGCTGTGAGCTGAAGGAGAGGAGCCTCATCCAAAATATTGCTCATGAATATCACAAAAGTGCATTTACTATTCTGGTCCTTTGTCATGAATGTGTCTTAGATGCAAAAATTATTTGATCTCTCCACTTTCACTGCAGATTCACTGTTGTGGGAGGAGGATCAGGCTTTTGTTAGCTATTTTGTTCTGCATTCTGTCTATCTGTCTGTCCCTCCCTCTTTAGTGCTCTCTTTAATCTTCTGGAGCAATTTTCTCTCTTCCTGCAGGGGTGATTGAAAAGATCCTCTGAAGCAACCCCCTATGACACTTGGGGGGGGGGGAAAAAAATCAATAAAATGAAAGAATGTTCTAATTAAGCAAAACATTAGAGTTTCAGCAAAAAGATAAGATTCTGATCAGTTCTTTCATGGGCTTGTGAAAACTGCTCTATGTTAACAGAGGGGCTCATTAGAGAGGTGTTAGGAGAAGTCCAGGGACACTGAAGACCAGCACTTCTGCACGTTGTTTCAGCTGTGATGCCATCGTGGACAGGATTGTGATCACTTTTACGGTGAAAATGACCCAGGAGATACAATGAAGTTCTGAATTTAACCTCGGGGAGGGTGTCAGGGGCCAGTGGGTTCAGCCCCACGGTGCCAGTTTGCAGAATCCACTTCATAACAGGAGTGAGATACAGCTTAGCAGTGAGGGATGGTGGCATGCCCACACACCACCCTTTGAAAAGCTGTTTAAGTGGAATGATATCAATCGTTCACATTGTTTTACTCACTCTTCTTTTTTGCTGAGCCAGGAATAATTTTCTGCAGTGAGGTTGTGTGCTGGTGAGAGTGTTTTTTTTTTTTTCCAAAGCTTTCTCCACTCATTTAGTGTTGTCAGGCAAAAATGCCAGAGGAGCAAGATGGATGGAGCTCCCAAAGGCCCCTGGTTTCAGTCACCCTGATTGTGTGTGTGCTGATTCCTGGCATGTATGGCTTTTGGTAAGTCATAGGGGTTTTTCCCCAGGCCTGCAGAGTTGCATGGATCCTGATGGGAGCCTTGCTGTTGGAAAGCTGCACACCCCCGGGAGGCAGAATGGCTGAAGTGGGCACAGAGGCAGGAGGGAGGTCACAGCACTTTGGCAGGACTGCAGGTTTATTGCCTGCATTAATAATGTGCTAGCTAAGGAGAGATAAAATTTGAGAACCTGTTGCACGTGGGGTGCACTATGGTATGAAGACTTTTCTCTGCAAGAATCCACAGTCTTTATCTTGCTCTGGCTGCTTGGCACCAGTGCCCTGGGGGCTGGGCACCTTTAGCCTGTCTGCTTCAGGTGGTTCTCTCCAGATTTTGCAGACCTTGCCTGGCTTACAGCATGGGTGTAATGCTCTTTCCACATGGACTGCAGAAGGAGCCTACTCAGCTTAGAAAGACAGTGTTAGGGAGGCAGTCCATGCATGCTAACAAGCTCTTGCATCTCATTGCTCTTTCAGGGGCACCTTGCAGAGGTCTCACAGCTGAGGCTGAGCAAGAACCTCTTCCCTCAGGCAACAAGAACTGTTTATGAACAAGGTTTACTTATCAACAGACACACTTTTCTAGGGACAGCATCCTGGAGAATTCCTCACCACTCTGGTCAGCCTCAGTTTCCACACAGCCCATGTGTAGGTGGAACAGCTTCTACCTGCTTTGCAGTGATGGTGGTGGTGTTCCAGAGATCTTCACAGTGTAGTTAGGAGTTGGGAAAGATGTGGCTGCCTAGGTGGGAATTATTTCCTTGTGCACAAGTACAGCACAGGTTAAAAACCCAAAGTGCTTTGGAAAAAATGGGCTTTGAAGTACTTAAAATCTTGAACTGTTCACAGAACAAGGAAGAGCCTGTTCTTTACTCCTTTGGCATGCATAAAACACACACACACAAAATGATTGACATACACTTATTTACCCTCTTGGAAAGAATGAGGATTGTGCCCTGTTTGATTCTGCAGCCTTCTCAGCCAATTTAACAGCAAATAAGATCTAATAGAGGAAGCCTGTGTTCCTTTACTTCTAAATACATGTATTTTAGTTTTATATCACTCTATCAGAACACTTACTGGCAGCAGAAAATGGCAATACCTTTTTAAAGTCGACTCCTTTGGTAGCTTCAATCAGCTCTGACAAGGAATCTGTTCTCAACAGATATTCATTGGGGCTTCTTGGCTAAAGCATCTTCCCAATCTTTTCACAAATTTAGCCTCTCAACACTGTGAATCTCACACCCACCACCCCCAAAAATGCTGTCAGAGCAAGTGGCTTTCTTTAGAAATGTCCTCTTTCCAAGTTTCACACATTGAAAGTTCCTCTTCAGGTTTTCCAAGTCTAGCTTGGGGGAGGATCTGGTGGCAGCTTCTCTTTCTCTCCTCCCCTGCAGTGTGTCAGTTGTCCCTGCCCTGCAGAGCTGGTGGCTGGTCCCTCACTGCCTGCCCCCCTCTAGCCTTGGCTGTGTGTCCTAACGAGGCCAGTGAGATTGTTCCCCAGAGCTGCTCCTGTGAGCAGGACCTTGCACCAGGCACCTGCATCCCCTCCACAAGAGAGGGCCAGGAAGTTATGTGGCTGGTCACCTAGGATGGCTCAGAGGAACAACTATGAGTTGCCACCTGCTGACTGGCAGTGACCTCTCTCTGTGGCAGCAGCTATTTGACTTGTTCTGGCTTCAGAGATTAACTCCCTGTAAGAAGAGATGAGCTGGGTGAAGAGGCTTCTGGAAGCAGAAGGGATGCTCCTTCCCTGGAGCAGCTGGGCCTGCCCAAGGCTGGGAGACTTCCCTGTTCCTGGGTGGATCTGAGGAAGCAGCAGCAAGATTTGGGCAAGGCAGCAACTTCCAGCACAGTGAGGAAGCAAGAGGCAGCTGAGAGAAGCAGTGAGCACGCTTTGATTTCTGTGCTGATGTAAGAAGAAAAGAGATAAGGAGAGAAAACTTCTTAAAGAGCTGAAGGGACTCTGCAGATAGTTGCAACCCCCCAAAAAAAACTCCAGAGTATAGTTTGGAAGCAGTGGACTGCACCTCTAGGATACAATGGGCAGGGGGAGAGTTCTTTATAAATCTTTTAAACTTTCCTTCTTTTTACCTACTTTCTTACCTAGTCACTTGGCATCTTCTGATCTAAAAAGTCAACCAGTCAGGTTTTTGATCTAAAAAATCTGCCTTTTCCTAAATTTTGATGCCTTCTAGGTTGCTTTTGAGGATAATGTGATAGAAAAGGTCTTGACAGATTTGTACCAAAGCTTGGGCTAGTCTAGGATTCCATGACATAATCTGGTGGTTTTCACAGAATTACCTGATTGGAATTGAATCAGCATGAATAGTAAATGACACTTTGTTCTCACACTACCAGACGTAGCGGAAAATCCTGAGACTGAATCATCAGATCACCCTGAAGATAAGGTGCTTTTTCATCCTCTGTGTCTGGTCTCTGCAGATCTGCTCTGAGGTGAATTATTGGGCTGCCTCTGCCTGATGAGGGCAGAGGAACTTCATCTTTGCAGAGCTGTGGAGGCTTCACTTCTCTCCTTCATCAGGGTGTTGCCAGCGGACCGAAAGAGATGTTTCTCACCCTTTCCTCTGCTCTTGTGAGATCCCACCTCAAATACTGTGTCCAGTTCTGGTGTCCCCACCATAAAAGGGACACAGATCTGTTGGAATGAGTCCAGAGGAACCCACAAAGTTGATCCAGGGGCTGGAGCATCTCTGCTGTGAGGAGAGGCTGAGGGCACTGGGGTTGTTCAGCCTGGAGAAGAGAAGACTTTGGGGGGGGGACCCCATACCTCCCTTCCAATACCTGAAAAGA
>NW_008582353.1:7352-8296 GCF_000691845.1 Merops nubicus | reverse complement strand
TCTAATGAAGAGGAGTCTCTGCCCATGGCAGGGAGGTTTCATTAGATGATCTTTAGGTTCCTTTCCAACCTGAGGCTTTCTGTCAGTCTATGATTGTACATTTCTAACCCTGAGAAACTGCCTCCCCAAAATGTACCTTCTGCTTTTGCAACATGCTTTCCTCTGTCCTTGGGAGGAGAGGGCACTGGCAGGGGCCTGGACTAGTGGTCAGAGGAGGTGTGTGATACAAAGAATAACACTTTTTGTGTGATTTTTTTCTTCCAGGTGTCTCTGTTCAGCTGGCAGCCCTGGGGCAGAAGCTGGGTTGTGTAGTCACACAGCACAAGGCACATTGATAGTCTCACTCTGGGTTGAGGCTGCTCTGAAGAAGATGCTGTGAAGGTGATAAAAGAGCTCTTTTTTTCTCTGCTTTGGGCAGATCAGGTCACACTTCTGCTGTGCTGCCCCAGGCAGATGCATCAGCTGTATTGCCTGGCTCAGACACTCGCCAGCAAAGCAAAGCCTGGGAGGCAGGAGTGCCTGTTAAATAAACCTCTCCAGAGGCTGGTGCAGTAGCTCTGTTCTCCCTTCCCTTCTCCACAGCTCTGTATGGACTGAACCTGCCCTTGGCCAAGGCAGAAGCACATCCACTCTTACTTCTTTGGGAGTCTGCATAGCTGTGAGATTTGCCTCTGGTGCTCCAGATTCTCCATCTTCCTCCCTGGGTTCAGACTTATCACCAGCCTTAAGCTTTGGCAAAGGAAAGAATTTCTTGGAGGAAGCTCTTCTCTGAGCAGTATTCACAAACTTGCTGTGTATATACTGTACATGTAAGAAAGAAGCACAGTAAAAGGAAAATAGGTACCTCCAACAGGAAAAAAGAAAAGTATCATCAGTGCACAACTGAACTTGAAAAATTCAGTATCACACAAACTCTTCAGTGGCTTTGTAGCTGGTCTAACCAG
>NW_008582353.1:0-7321 GCF_000691845.1 Merops nubicus | reverse complement strand
ACATCAGGGAATCGTGCCCTACATATTATTCATTAAACAGAGGTATTTATTACAACAGGAGCTGCAGCACGTGGCACAGATAACATCTCTAGTGCAGGGGAAAAAAAGCTCTTAACCATTCTTTGGAACACACCTTGGTTTTGTGTGGCTGAAATGACCCTTGAGCAGCAGGGACAACATATTCCTGAGGTGCACACAGAGGATTTCCACTGGCAGAGCAGCTGGGAGCCAGCAAATGCCCTACTACTCCTCCCACCCACCTTCTTCATCTGTGACTGCTGCCCCTACTGTGCTTCTCTACCTTGTTTTCCTGCAGGTTCTATGCAGCTGGCTTCCATCTGCTCCTGAGGTTGAAGCTTTTTAAATTGGTGCCTTTCATTTTTATTTGTTTTTTTTTTTTCCTGGGCCTCCTGAGTGTGACTGATTTTAAAGGGTCCACCCAAAGGTACAAACAAAAAAAAGCCATCCTGCTAGCAAGTGGGCTGACATTGGGCATGGAGGGTTATTTGGAAGGCTTTCCAATTGCACAGCTAAAAGGAGATGGAAACCCCCAGTTTAGATGAAAGCAGAAAGGATGATTATACCTGTACCTGGGTAGTTTCAGCTGCCTGATAATGGCTGTACCAGAGCAAAGGCCTTCTCCAAAGGAACCAAATTACACAGGCAGTGTTTACCACTGTGGTGGCACACAAGCCTTTCTTCCAGTTATTCACAGAGGTTGTTCATCTTCCTGCAGTTATAAATGCTTTTCTCTGCTGAATTTCTTTGAACTGTCTCTCTTGAAGGTATCAACAAGCAGAACTCCTCAGTGGCTGCATGTTGTTCCATGATCAAGGGTGTTTCTCTTCCTTTAGAAACAGGATGATGCTTTGCCCAGGGAGCTGATAGCAAAGCTGTCCTTTAAGAAGGAATGCTGCACACCAATATATGTTCTTATCCACATGGATGTGCCACTCGACCTTTTGAAGATATAAAACTTGCAGATTTTGGGTCCTGACTGTTGACATTCTGTTGTGTACAACTCCCAGAGTCTTCAGCCATTCCCCAGGAGAGAGAATGCTCATGAACAGATGGAGTCTTGTCAGTCTATTGCTCCTCTCCCTCAAAGTGAGCTGTATAAATGTGCCTGTAAAGGTGCCTCACTGCCATGTACAGCCAGTAAAGACCAGCAGCTTAGGCTCAAGAAACTCCTAACCCAGGGACATAAAAGATTTGAGCTAATTTTCATTTGCTGCTGGAGAAAAGTCAGCTACAGGTGCTGCTGTAAAGAGCTAGCCAAACTCGAGATGAGATGGAGCAGATCTAAACAGCCCTGGGCAGGCAGTCATTATGCAGGCAATGTATCTAGATGCATTAAAACAGATCAAGCACTTTATTTTTTTAAATTTGGAAACACCAGTGGCTGTGCAAAGATAAATAGGATCTGCTGTTGGGGTCTACAGAAATTTCAGATCTTTTTATAGCAATGCTTTTGAAAGAGCTGTTACAACAGTAACAAGGCAGCAAATATGTATGAATTGTAATTTTATTACTTTTATTCTAGCATCAGATTCATAATGTTATTTATTAAAGCAATTTTGGTATATGGATTTTAAAGAAGATATTATTCCCTACAGCATTACTAGTGTGCTGCTATTAATATGTAAAATCTGTTACACAGGACTACTGTGTGTTTGATCTTTGGGATATTAAAAACAGCACTTAAAAAAGAAAACAGACTCTCTTAAGGAGAAGCCTAAGAGACTAAACAGACTCTCTAAGGAAGAGCAGTGTAATAAAATTGTTTTAAAAACACATCAGAAAGTACAAAGTGAAAAATATTAAAATGAAAATATTTCTGTGAGAACTTAAAATCACTGTAAATGATACACGTGGGTTCTTTAGCCAGACTCTTTCCCTTAAAGCCTCTGTGTCATTTCACACTTTCTTCTGAGTGTCTCATTGTTCTGGGAAATTTCATCATGATCATTATGTACCATCTCATCTTTGATAAAGACTCTTAGCATGCAACAAACTTCTGATGATATTATGAGGTGTAAGAATCACTTCTGCAATCAGGAGGATGCAGCACTGGCACAGAGGATGGCAACTGCTTAGCAGCAAGGCAAACATGCTACATGGCACCACAGTCATGGAAGGAACAGTTGAATTTGATCCAGTGGTGAAATAAACAGTGGACCAAATTTATTCATCACTTGAAATATTAGAAAGGATGGCCAGAGAAGTCCTATAACCTAGTTTTCTGGACTAGAATGAGTTCCTGATTCAGAAGGGCAAGAGCATGACAGCAAGAAACCACCTGCATCATTCCTGCAGGACTTGCAGCAGAGCAGTGCAGAAACAGATTGTACTTTCTTCAATGCTTTTCAAGATTCAAAGTATTGTCTTTTGGGCTTTTGTTAGAGCTCTTCTGGTTTGAGGAAGTCCTCAGATACACTTCCTGGCTGGGAGAGTCTCAGTACCTGCCAACCAGCAAGACCTCTGTGGAGCACAAGGGAGGTTTGAGAAATGGAGGGACAGAGGGGACAGTGGTGTCTGCAGCTCTATTACATGCTAGGGGAGAGTGAGCCTCTCTGCAGCCCTTGCCAGCAGGGCTGGGACTAGGGTGAGAGTGCAGCAGTAGCTTTTGCTAGACTCCTTTTGCTGGTAGATCTTGAGTGCTAGGGATGGAGGTGCTCCCACGGTTCACGTCGCTGCCGTGCAGTTCCCTGATTCCCAACACAAAGGTCACTAGGCAAGAGCCTGTTTGCTCTGTTCATAGCAAAACTTTCACATCAAATTGAATAGTTCCAAAGACCAGACACAGACCAGTCCTCCCTCAAGCAGCCAAAGTCACAGTTGTAGTTTTGCTCCTACAGAAGCTGTGGGAGACCTGCCTGCAAATTCAGCAGTTGAATCAAAGCAGGAACTTTGGTCCCTGGTGTCCTAGACAGGCATCTTCAGTTCTCAGGTGTATTTCAGGGACAGCCTTGCTGACTTGGATCAAGAGTTTCAGTCTGGATTTAAGACTCTTTTCCTGATTAAAGTTTCACTTGAAAATTACCCCATCCTGCTGAGTTTTAAGATAAAACCAGGAGGAAGGATAGTCTGTCTCCCCTCTGTGGTTCACAGCCACCTCATATCTGGGATGGTGGGTTTGGACCTCTGAGCTTCTGCCAGGCTTCACCCAACTGTTTGTTTAAGCAATGCTAAGTGCAGAAAGAGCAGAGATCCCAGCTGGCATCTCTGCAGAGTCCTGCTACCAGTACTCCTGCTCAGGGCTGACATTGCACTGACACTGCATCATCAGAGATGCTGGGTTTTGAAACGTCAGCTGAACTGCAGTTCCTTTTCCTTCTCTGCTGACTGTCAAGTTGAAACATCTGGTTTATTTCATCTATCCTCCAACGCTGGCCAAAACAACACGAAAATAAAAACTGGCTCTAATGCTCAAACCTGTTCATGCTGAATCCTTGGTGGCAGCCACCTACTGCTGTACATTGAGCTTACCAGAACACTTGGCGATATCTTGAGGTTGGAAAGTTTCTGGACCACCAAGAAACAATGTAAAATGGGATATAGGATGTCTAAGATATACCAGCAGTGCATTGCTCATTTGCTATATGCCCTTCAGCAACTCATACCTGCTTTTACATCTACTTTGGTGTCAGTATGCTTACATGTATTTTGTTGTTTTATGTATTGCAACTCTCTTGCAAAATAGCTACCAGTGTCTCAGCTGGATGCTTTGAGAGATCTAATCAATTAATGTTAGTGAAGCACTTGGTATTCTACAGAAGAAAACCCAAATTATTATATCTTACATTACAAATCACACTCCATTCCTAAATACTTGCTTTATCCAAGGCTGATAGCAAAACACAGCAAGCTCATAAAAAAAAAAAGAAAAAATAAGAAGTTTGAGGTCTTTATTCCAGCTGTCCCATAGCTGAGAAGTTATTTCATCATCCACTTGTGTCTTGGTTGCTGAGGTAGGTTTCCTTTTCCACTGCCTGCAACTGTACCTTTGTACTCCAAGCCCTATTTAAAATCTTGTGATTATGGTTCATCTTCACTTCCCCTGAGCTTCCCATCTTCAGCTCCTCTGCCAACCATCCCTTGTGCAGTTTGAGGAGCTGCAACAGCAAGGAGGTGTAAAACAAGTATGCACACAAACCCCATAACTGTGCAATAAAGTAAATCTGGCTTCATGCTCATGGTAACCAGCTGGTGAAAACTGAGCTCTCTCTGGGCTCTTACTTCATTGTGTAGAAGAATGACTGGCTGCTGAGGTATTGTCCTTGGAGATGGGGGGAAATTTCTGTCTCTAGTACCATCTGTGGAATGAAGTTGCCTGGAGTGGCCATGCTACAGCTGAACTGAGGGCACTGCCTGGCAGTCATGCTCTTTGGCAGTGGGAGCTGGTAGTTTTCCACAGCCTCTCTACCCAGCGTCAGGACATCAACCTTTTTCCATTAACTCATCCTTTTTCTGCAGCCCTGTGGTTTCCTGTGCTTGTTCTGGCGCGAATTTCCTTCCATCCACAACTGTGTTGTGCAGCTTTTACTTCAGGGGGCAAGAGGTTTGCCCTTGTTTTGACAACTGTGAACTGCTGAGGGCATTGAGGGGAAAAAAAAAAGTGCTAAGAGCTAATGCCCTACATTTCCAAAAGCCCTACATATTCTTTCTGCTGCCACAGCTGAGACGTCGGAAAAAATGCCACCTCAGCGTATCTAGGTACCAAGAACTGCTGGCTCCAAATTAACTTTACCCATCTCTTGTCTCTTTGGCAGCCTGAGAACGTGAGCACCAGAGTCTCGGACGCGTGGCTGACCGCAGTTCTTGCAGAGCTGTCTCAGGGCACGGCTCAGCTTTGCTCCTGCAGGCTGCTCCTGCTGCTCATCTCAGCCTCTGCTGCTGCCTGGTGCTCAGGCTGCCCCAGGGGTGAACACTGGTGGCAGGGGTGGCCACGCTTCTTGCAAATATTCCAGCTGATTTTTGCCATTTAAGTCTCCTCGGTGACATCACCCGTGTGAGGGAAGCGGAGCTCGTGGAGCTGGTGTTCTGACTGAAAAGCTGCTGCTGGCTCCAAGCACATCTCGGTCTGTTTGTGCCTGATGCTGCTGCTCCATTTGGAATTCTTCACTAGGAAAATTTTCCACTAGGAGTGGGGCTGAACCACCCATTGATTTGCCTTCTGCTGCCCTCCTGGGCATGCTTTGGTGGACCATTTCTAGTTTTATACAGGCACTGAAGAGGGCTTTGCTTGATCTCTGCCTGTGTCCTTCAAGGCAGGGAGAAAAATTAACTGTTGGTTCCTATGTACAGATAATTCTGCACCAGACTGTTTTGCTGCCCTGGGCACCAGGGCTGACTAAATTTATAACACTCCTAGTCTGCTTCTTGATGCACTTATATTGGTATTGAACTAATGGGGAGCAATAAAATCAGTTGGTGCTTTCTCTGCACTGTTGCTGTCTCCAGGTTAGAACTGTTACCAGTATTTAACCCTGCCCATCATGTCTTACCCTTAACACCAGTGAAAAGTGGAGGTACACAGATTACACCTTAGTAGCAAGATGTTGCTAGTGATGTGGTGTTTTGGTGGTGTCTTTTTTTGTGTTTGAATTTTATCTCCCTGAAGCAACCAGATGCATTTAGCTGCTAGCAAAGGGTTTGAGTGTATCCCCACGGATGTTACCCTGACACTGAGATTAATTTGAAACCTTTGCTATTCCTGTTGTGAAAACCAAGCATAACTAAATATTTCTCACACCAAGTCTCCATATCTAGGTGGTATTTCACCTACCCAGAATAATCACAAATTAATGCTGCAAAATGAGGCTCTGATCTCATAAGAGATTCCTAGCAGGGGGGTTTTGTGCCCATGCTAGTTTTGGTGGAAGTCAGCTGGGCTGTGGTGGGATGGAGGAGGGTGTTCATTTGGCTGTAATGATGATCCTAGCAGTCATCATTAAAATCAGTTTTAAGTACCAGTTCTCTCATTTTCATGCTTGCTAGGGAGTATGTGCTTCTCAAAGCAAAGCTTTCAGAAACCTTCCAGAGAGAATGTAATCTGTATGGTTTTGCTTTGTCCAATAAATAAAGATTTGAAGCTTCTGATGACAAACTGAGATATCAGCTCCTACCAAAGAAGCATTGTTTAATAGTGATTCTGTAACACTCATGGATCAAAGACCCAAACCAGGTTCCTTTGCATGTTAATGAATTGCTAATTTCTAAACTGGAGACGACTTGGAAGAAATCAGACAGTGACAAAAACGTCTTTTCTAAGGGCTTTAGTTTGTCCTAGAGACCTGCTGTTTGAAAAAAATGCCAGATCTGGAGGAGAACCTACTCCCTGATCCTCAGATTAACTCTTCTTTGCATTCAGGCACAAGGGCAACCCGGGACATTCCTTTCATTCCTCCACTGTTCATTCAGAGGGCAAAGTTGTCCTCCCCAGATTTCTGGGTCAGTGGAGCTGATGAGGAGTCATGGCTCCCTTCTGTGCAGGGCTATATTTTTATACATTCAGTGACTCTTGGTCTATTTTGTCATGAACTTGATTGTTTCACCGTTTAAAAGACCCCGTGAATTCTGCAGGTACCAATACCCAATGAGAACTCATGCCCTGCTGTGGTTGTGTTTGCAGTCAGAAAATAAGCAATGATGTACTTTTAAATTGCTTTTAAAGCGTAACAGTTTGCCCTGGGCACTGCAAAAGAGGACTCCTTTGTACCACCCTCACCTCTCCTTAGATTCCTTCACCTAATGTCACCGTTCATGTGTTCATTATAGTCTGAACACAGACTAGACCAAATCACTATAGCAGGTCACTGATGTCCAGCTTCCACTGAGATGGGAAGAAACCAAAGCACCAGTGGCCCCTTCTGAGGTCAGAGGACCACGTATTTTGATGCCTATGGCACTGTGACATGGTGTCATGGTATGAACACCCCAACACATTCCTCATTTGAGCCTGTTTCTTGGCGCTGCCATCCCCTCAGGAGGGAGAGCTGAAGCAGGTAGGAAACCCAAGCAGCGTGCCCGCCAGCTGCCCCAAACACGCTACGATTTGATGTGGCTGAAACTCGTGGTGGAACAGATTTGTATAAAACTTCCTTCGCTTTAAATCCCCTGCAGGGCTTGCTTTAAATCCCATAACTCAGATCAAAACTGCCAACGACAGACCGGGCAAAACCACAAGTTTTGATTGATGCACAGCCACAAAGCAACCTGCAGGCAGGCAGCGCCGGGCTGTCCCCGCACAGGATTCCCCGCACATGCGGGTGCCTGTGCTGGTGGCGCAGGCGGGATGCTGCCCGGAGGGATGCTGCCT
>NW_008582352.1:73437-76402 GCF_000691845.1 Merops nubicus | reverse complement strand
TTATAGAGTCTGTTTCTGTACGTCATTCCTAGTGTGACCAACTAACTGTAGCATGAAATCTATGTCTCCAGTGTATTCAGAAAGTTGTTATATATTACTCTCAACACATATTCCCTATATATTTCCTTCATTGAGGATGAAATTCTAATAATGAATAATTAGGAAAATTTTATGTGATTTAAATTTATTACCACAGATTCTTTGGGTTTTGATAGGCAAAGATTTTCTTTTTGGTAAAGGATTTTTATAAGTATTAAGTGATTAAGAAATTATTTCATTGCATCTCTTTCATGACTTTTCTTTTTAAATTTTAAAAATACTTCCTATTATTTAATTCTCCCACTCCAAAACATAAGACAGGACCTTAGAAGTGTCACCTCAAGGATTTTGCACATGGACATGCAGATTCCAGAGCTCATTCAGCTTTCCTTAGCAATCACTTCTCAAACTGCACTTGACAGGTTTTAATTTAATTCTTCTACCTCACTCACCATCATAAACAGCACAAAAAAAAATATGTAACTAACAAGCAAATAAGTATTACTCCTCCATGCAAAATCATGCATTTGAAGGCTAAGGATACAGCGGCTTCTTACCTTCTGTTCCCAGGTATGCTTCTAGGTACTTAAACACAATTTCTTATAGTAGTGATTTGTGCAAATGTTGCCTGATATCTCTGTGTTCTCCCTAGATATTTGCTGGTGCTGCTCACAGGTTTGCATGACGCAAGGACCAATTTCAGTTAGCACCCTGGCCACAGCCATGCTACTTCCAGGCCTAGTAAAGTCCACTGCTGTAAGAGTGACACATTCCTTCCCAGGTAGCCTGAGCAGCCAGTGACATTCCCAGGCAAAGGGTCTTACTAGTTAAGATGCAGTTGTAAAATGCCTGATGGAAACAGCTGTATAATAAGAGATAAAAATTGTCTCTTTCTCTTAAAACATTTTAAAAAATCATTGCAGAAATTAATATTTGCCTGTCTTCCTTGAGTAACTATTCTGCTATTCAGTTGTAAATAAAAGCAGTTTTGCCTCAGGAAATAATTAATAATTATTTGCTTATTATGTTAAAATCGTTGGGTCAACCTTGTTTGTCAAAAATATTTTGAAAAATAGTAGATGTTCTATTGTGACGTTTTAAAATGTAGCATTTTGAAAATTTAATAATGTAGAAAAGTTTCCATTTCATATTCCAAAGCTTGATTATGTTTAATTCAGGCAAAGGTAATAAAACATGACCAACATTTCCAATAGAGAAACCACGAACAACAGACTAAGAGAGCTTTCATCATTGTCGTTAGCTCCTGTCCTCTGCTACTAGAGGGAAGTAATCCATTTTATTTATGGATTTACTGAAATTTATTCTTGTATTAAATGCTTTTTACACCAAATATTCTTTTTTCCATTTTACGCTTAACCAGAAAAGCCAAATGATTTTTTTTTAAATTGGTTTATACTATTTTTAATTTCTAAATTTAAATACTTCACTTATCATCTCTTGAAGAATCCTCTGAATTTGTGAGACCATAGGCCCTACTTATGCTTATGAATATGCTTATCAATAAAGGAATATGCTACACTGACAAAGATATTGATTAGACTTACTTAAAATATTACTTGAGTTTTGTTATATAACTTGCTGTTGCTAAGACTTTGTAAATTGTTGGCTTTTTTAAGAATGAAAAATAGTGTACTATAAACCATTCATAATGGCAACACTATGCTCTGGGTATTAACATCTGGCCTAAAAGAAAAAATGTACCAGTGGATTGATCCTGTGTCTTGCACTATGACCACTAAACTCTTAATTATAAAACGTAATGTAATGTAAGCTGATATTTTTTTTTTTTTTCTGTTCTTCCATAATAAAAATTAAGCTTTATAAATTACTAGGCTAAGCACATAAAGCAGGAGAAAAGAGACCACTTATTTTATCTTTATTCAATAGATTATTTTTTTACAACCCACTTATTAATAACATCGTGATGGTACAGACAATAATGTGGTTTATTATTTATGTAAAATAGAATGCATTTTCATTAACACTGAATATGAATTTTTAATGGGAAGAATATTATTTTTTCTGTTCTAGTCAGAAATAAAATATTTTTAGGAAAAAAAAATCATGTAAAGCTAAGAAAATCTAATTAACCAAATTACTGCTACAACTAAATAAAGAATTTTCATTTGCTTCCTGGCTCTTGAGTGTCTTACTACAATGCCCTGTTAAGGTCTTCTGTTATTAATAGTATTAGTAAGAAAGCAGTGAAACTTTAAACCAGGTTTATTGCCCTACAATTTTTTTTTTGTAGCCAGCCATAAACTATTCTCGACACATTTATGTTGTAAAAATAATTTAAAGAATATCACTATTATTCTAGAGGCGGTGTGCTCCTTTCCCCCTCCTCCATTTGTGAGAACAGGCTATCTCACTGATAGCAGACTGTGAGCTGTAACAACATGAAAAAATAGCATGGTGAATAGACACATTAATACATTCTAGGGAAAAAAACATACTGTTATGGGAAAAGATCTAACCACAATCTGCTAAAAATTAACTACAGCTTGTAAAACCCTTCAGGTTCAACTCCAGTCACTCTGAATTCAGCCAAAGCAAATTTGATGGTCTAGGTGATGATGGTTGGGTGGCAAATTTTAAAAACTGTGGTTTTTTTTTTTTACTCTGAGCTGTAAGTACAGTTATACAATAATTCCAGTTTGGAAACTCTACTTCAGATCTACATCTAAATAATGGAAATTTAACTATATATATAATTATATATAAATTAAACCTCTGAAGCGCAGAACATTTTTGCCTTTTCACAAAAGGAATCTGAACTGTGCAAAGATAGTTTCAGATAATTCTGAGAGTTCCTGTTTGAATTTCAGTGTTTTATCTTCTGAAATGATTACTTAAAACAGATTGGAGCATTAGCAGCTTGCACTGTCACCCAAACAGACATCTG
>NW_008582352.1:0-73422 GCF_000691845.1 Merops nubicus | reverse complement strand
TTCCTGTAGCACTAGATTGAAACAGAGGTGGTCTGATGGCCATTACTGTGCTTTATCCCCTTTTACTCCATATTTCTCTTGGCTGGTTAATCTTTCGGTTTTGGCTGGCCTCTTGGTGTGAGGCCTTTTGGGATATACATAACAAAAGAAAACAGTCACAACGTCAGTGTGGCACTGTTATCTGTGCAAGGGCCTTGTGCTAGGTCAACAGTTAATCTCTGAGCTGGTTCCTGATCTGACATTAGTAGAGAAGAATATTACTGCTTGACCAAAATAATCTCTTCTATAGAAAATTGGGAAGAAAAAAAAAAACAGTCTGTCATCAGCTCTTCTGTTAAGCATCTGGGAGCATGACAATTCTAGGGCTAACTTCAAAATGCATGTCTGAATGGGCTCAGCGAAATTCCGCTTTTTAATGGAACATGTGTTTTATATGCAATGGACAGCTGGTCCAAAAAAGCATATCTTGGCAGATCCCATTTCTATGGCAGTGATACACAAAATAAATATAACTGGGAGATCATTTTAGCATGACACACTAACTTAAAACTTTCACTTCCATCTAAACATATTTAATCTGTTCCTCTTGCAAGATTGATTGCTGTAATTTATAATTGTGAATTGCTGTAATTTATAATTGTGAATTACTGTAATTTATTTATTTAATAATGATGACAATAGGGAAATGATCCTTAATGGTACTTTTGTTCAGAAAGAACTATGTGACACCTAAGCAGTCCCATCGACTTCATACTTTGCTCTCAAAAATATCAGGTCTATTGAAGCAGAGGTTTAGAAATATTTAATAAGAAATAAATGTGTCAGACAAATTTAATTCTTCTTCTTAATTTGATTAAATATATAGACTGTGGTTCACAAACTCGTCTATAATATTGGACTTGAGTTTAATTCCCTTTAGGGAAGTAAAAAGAAGTAACATTTTTGGAAAAGTGGAACTACTTAAAATCATATGTTCAGGATATTATTCCACAGAATATGAAACAGAAGTCAAGAAAAATTTTGCACACGTATTTTAGAGATTATCATCTTAAAAATATGTTCTTTGACTAGCTGAAAGTTCTGTAACTTTATGTAGGATTGAGCCATGCTCCAAGCAGTAGATTGTGCAACAAAATGTAATACAGAAAAGGTAATACAGAAAGACAATTATAAATTACGAACTAAAGCTAAAGAAACTAAGATGAAGCAACATTTTAACACTTCACTATCCAGCCCTAGCTCATCCTGAGTTCTGACTTAGCTTCTCCTTTTTACCTTTACATCATCATACCACTTTATGTTAGTATCAGTGTAAATCATTCCCTTGCTCATTCCATCAGACCTTGCATCCTCCAAGAGATGACATAGGAAATTGTTCTGTAAGACCCTGGCAATCCTAAACAATCTGGATATTTGCCTTTTGGTCTCAAGCCATGCTGCTGCTTCTTGGCAATTTCCTATTATTCTCAGAATTAATTGCACCCTTCCAGATTTTTGTAGTGATGACTGATGAGTTCTCCTCTATCTGAGGCTTGATTTTGATCTCCATGGCTACTTTCTTGTGAAATTCTGTCCTTTGCTTTGCCCTATCCACTACCATCTTGGCAAGATAGGCTTACTTCATACAGCTCTCGATCCAGAACTCCAACACATGAATGTGAGTGGAAGATGGTCAGATCTTCATCTTTCTTCTAAAGCATCAGAAGGAAATCACAATGTGCTTCCCCCATTTCATCCATTTATTGACAAGTGCAGACTTGGTTAACTAATAAAATAAGTAAATACCAAACCAGTTCATGTCAGTGTATATTGGCAAGTTCTTCAAGACTTGCGCTATGTTAGGTATCTAACATCATCAGTGACCTGGCTGGGAATTTTCCAGAGGAGAATGGAAACTTTTCCTGACTGAAACTGGTGGGAGATTTGATGAGCACTTACAGGGGAGTAAGTCTTCAACTGCTGTCAACTTCTTATGGAATAGAAATTGAAGTAAAAATTATTGGGGAAAAAAAAACCAAAACAAAACCAACCACGTCAAGATTGGCAGCTAAGTTGGCTCACTTTTTCTGTATTATTTTGCTTTATTCAGTTATCCATTCCATTTGGGCTAAGAGAAAAGGAAGCCAAGTGCTTCACAAGAGCACATTGAAGAAGCCAGAGACTCAAGAAAACTGACCAGTAGCAATTACAGAAAGCTTAGCATGTGACTAAAAGTGTTGATGTGCCTTGGCAGAAAATAGAATTAGCAAGACTTCAAAAGGTTTTAGTAGTTTGCATCAATATATGCCAGTCTCAGTCAACAACTCTGATTAAAATATGACAGTCCAATGAATCCAGTGGGTATGATACAAACAGACTGTAAACAGTGCTCATTATGGGTGCAATAAAGAAGACAGATCTTGTGGTACTCAGGAAATTAATATGCTTTTAGGAAAAGACTCTGGAAATAAAAAATACCACTCAGTATAGTGTGTTATCAGTTGCATATCTCGCTAGATAGAGTGCTGAAATTTAAAATGAAAAGAAATATTTAATTTAATTAATAAAATGGAAAAGTCATAAAAATTTTTCATAACTACACACAGTTTTAAAGGTTTAGAAGCTTTAAAAGTTTAAGGCTTAAGATGCTGTTACTGAAGTACATTTAAACCTATTTTAAAAAGTTTTATTGAAATAAATTTAGTGGACAAGATTTTATCCATCTCCAAGGATTACTTATGTGGGAGACAATCAGACATTAGTGTGATAAGTGTCAGTGTAGAACTCTAATAGAGGTTAATGATTTTGACAACTTGGTATTAAAAATACTTCTACAAATGTTGAAAATCTGTCAAGCTATTTTGTTCAGTGAAAACTAGGGGTTGTTGAATAAGGAAAGCCTATATAGCTGCTATTTAGAAGCTGATTACTACGAATGATTTCCCTGCACATGGGGCACCTAAGAAATCTGAACAAATTGTGAGAAATTAAGAGAAATAGATAGCTGTTACCAAAACACAGGACCCAGAGAATACACTGAGTTAATTTCACCAAGATGAAAATGTATTCCTAGCTGGCTGATGGAAACAATATCCTTGGATTTCACTTAGGAAAATGACAAAAATTAAGGTGGAGATCTACTTGCTTTAGAACCAGAACTTATTTTTGGGAAAAAAAAAAAAAATAAAAAGCAAAACCAAACCCATACTTTCTTGTTTAGGCTTCTTTTATCCTCAGCTGAAAGTAGCCATGACATGGTTTTAACAAACCTCACTGGAACAGCTAGAAGAACCTGTCAATATTTATTGGCCAACAATTTCATCTCCTTAATGTGTTAGTAGGAGGAAAAATGTTGGCTGCAGTCTCATAACATTTTGAAGTAAATTAAATAAATTATGAATTGTGGGTTTGAATGCTCATCTGAATGTAGAGCTGTAGCTTGAAAGGTGTTTTATTTACTTGGTTGAACTTGCAAAATGATAAATTTTCTGCTGATGTGTTTAATTCAAATACTCTCAACTGAAGGATATCTTAGAGAAAAAATATCTCTGATATCTTTAGAATAAAAACTGTAATCCAATAAAATTAATCCATAAGATGTCAGGCACCCATGTAATTTTATCTCAGATTGCAGTATTAGAGATGGATTTATTTATGCAAATAAATTCTTACATTTTTTGACAAAGTAAACTGCTCTTTATTACTTTGTGAGGGGAATTTCAGCAGTGCAGTGTGCACTCACAGTATCCAAAACCAAAGAGATAGCTGTGATGCCTACTTTGTTAACATAAGAAGCTGTAGAGAAATGTGTTTTTCTTAGGTTCAACTGTTTCCTATAATTTGTAAGAGATCTTGCTGGTTTAGTGATACAATCTAGAAAATATTAAATTCTATTTAATTACTTAAGACAATGCTCTCTAAATTCTGGAGCTAAACTTCATTGGTGTCATGCACCTGGTGTCACCTGGAGTACTTCAGGAGGATAAAGTATTATTTTTAGCTCACCATTTTGGACTTTTTTTAACTGCAGATGAAATGACCTGGTCTGATAGAGGTCACATGAGATCAAAAACATGACTGAATAGCTTGGAAATTACTGAGTTGGAGACTGGAAACTACCACCACTCTTAAGTAGCTGTTTGATATATTTAGAAATGCACTGAAGTGTTAACTCCAGACGGGCTAAAATGCACTGCATATATATCTTAAAGGATTTATGGCCTTTTTTTAGTAAGTTCATGACATACAGAATGGTACAATGATCTGCCAGCAGGTGCTCAAGGGCTGCTATCAGGACCCCTGCTAAGTTGTTTCTGCCCTAGGCTAAACAAGTCCCTCTTTCCCTGTGCCTCTACTCACAGTTTACAACCAAAGGAACTGCTGTTTTATTTTGTCAAGAGACAGTTGAAGGACAAATCAAGGTCCTTTAGACTAAGACCCCAGTTACAGGTTGTAGTTAATATAACACAGTAGACTGTATCATAAGAAGCACAGGTTGCAGGCGTATATTAGTACAACACAATTCAGTACTATGCATTGCATTAAAGTTTCCTTAGATATTAATTTAGTCTAGGTCTAGGAAGATTATGGTATTAAATTTGAGCCTTAACCCAAGTTAGCATATGAGGGTGGGATGGGTGTGGGGCAATCTTGGCAAACAGCCAAAAGCCCACTCAGCTGCTCGTTCCCTCTCTTTTTTTTATAGCGACAAGGGAACAAAACAGGATGAGAAAGATCACAGGTTCAGATGAAGACATGGAGATTGCTTCCAAGCTATTATCATGAGCAAAACAGACTAGACTTGTCATATCTCCACTTCTTTGTTCATTCCCATAGGTCTGTTTTTATAGCATAGCCACAATAATGTGCTATGGAATGGAATATTGTCTTTCTAGCTCTTTTTTGAAGAAAACTGAGGGGTTTTATTTGTGTGTGTGCATTTAGAGGCAAATCAGAATTTAGTAGTGTTTATTCTGTTAAAGTGAATAGAAAAATGTTCATCCGATGTTCCAAGATAATTCAAAAGAGAATATGCCAATATCTGAGGAGAGTTTGTGCATATTGCTTTTTCAGGGCCAGAGTTAAAAATGGGAGGTTTTTCTGCCATGAGGGCATAAATAATTTTCTTTTGGACTACTGGAAATCCTAAGAGACAGCGCTGACTCTGATACACTTACTCTGAATTAACAGCAGTGTGACTCAAAGTAGAAGCTGATTCTTTGGATTTGGATTAGAAGAAAATAAGCTTATTCCAACCTCCCTAATTTTGGGAGCTCATAGATATTTATATGAGATTGTTACTTATAGAAAGAATTCAGCATAATTAACAAGCAACTGGAAAAAATAAAGAACTTGAGTTGTTTGTTAATCAGCACTGCAGTTGTTTCATCAGTAAAAAATCTTCTGCTCTTAGTTAGCTTTTTTGGCGCTTTATTTCCACTAAAAGCAACACTTCTACCATAGGGATTCTCAATATGAAATGATATGCCATAACGGAGATCATAAACAAAATTAGATCTGATTGCAGGCAGGGCTTTCTGAAGATATCAAACTTTTGGGGCACTGTGGGTGCAATGCAGCTGTGCGCATGACCATGGTCACAGTCATATGTGATGAATCAAGTCTCACTGTGCCCTTCATGTAAAGACTTCCTGAACTTAAGAGATAGATCCATCTCACCATGCAGCTCACCTATCAACCGGAGGAATTAAAATGGCAATGAGTTCTAGGTATTTAATGTTCTGTAAAGCTGACTTTTTGATGTACTGTCCTTTTTGGTTTTCATGTCTTTTCAGCCTTGATACAGATCTTCACTGACCTGCTACAAAGAAATGCGAGTCTATTTTCTGTAATGCATAATTTTATCTGTTAAATGCATTAGTAAACAGAGGCTTCCATAGTACATCAAAGTGGTGGGGGTTTTTTTTTGGGTTTTGTTTTGTCTTGTTTTTTTGTACTGGTAAAGACAGAAAAAGGAGCTGTAAGTTTCTTTAGTCTTACTTTCCTGAGACTAGACAATATTGCATGTAAACTCTGAACTATGTTGTGGGAATTAGGTTTGCAAAAGGTCAGATAGCTTCATTTTCATGTAATAAAGAAAAACAAACCAAGTAGCACTATCTCTAGATTATCTTGTTGATCAAAGAACTCTCAAGTTTGGCTGAGATTAAGATTTAATCCAGTGTTTATTGTAAATGATAATTCTAGTGAATCCATTATATGTTGTGCAGGATGTCTGTGAATTTAAAAAGGGCTTTTTCTGTAGCTCAGCATTAATAAAGCATTAGTTATGAACACTTAGATACATGACTGTCAGCTTGCCAAGTTTTACACAACAGACACTAGGTTTTGCAGTGCATCAAACCCACACAAAAACAATGATAGTAACAAGTGCCCAAAGATAAAAAGAACAATGTAGAGGCTTTTTTTCTGTAATGCATGTTTCATTTCGTACCAAATCTGTTTCAAGAATCAGCATCTACTCTGCAATTCAGAACACTTATTTTCAGGTACATTGCACTCTTCCCGTGCTAACCAAGTGCCATTTGCCGAAATTTAAAAATCAGTAACCTGGCTTGTCGTGAGCTATTTGTTAGGAAGCACGAATGAACAGTGACATGAATAAGTCCGGATTCCATAATTGTTAATCATACAATGGCCATGTAAAACCAAGGAGAAAAATATCTGACTCATCTAATAATTATTTCCTGGTATCATTCTGAAAGGTTCTCTGTAGAATTTTGAAGGTTATCATATGAGATGTTAGTTTTAGAAATTGTTTTGCTTGTCACCCTATGCAATACTGTCTTAGAAAGAAGTAAAATAATTTTTTCTCTTTAGCTATATAAGCCTCAAAAAGTATTAGAAAAAATATTTTTATCATCATCAATGAATACAGGGCAGCTTCATACTTAGCTGGTGCCTCCATTTTTATGTACCTAAGATCTAGAAATAGGTATAGGTCACAGAATTTTGAATTATTGATATCTTTGTACAGTACCCTTATTTACAGTATTATCAGTCTTATATTAGACAGGAAGTTAAGAATACAGCACATTCATTTCCTTGCATGGCTCTAAGGCAACTGTGTAGGATTATTATACAAACAAATAAAGAGAGTGTTTAGAAGCCTTGACTTTCTTCTGTAGATGTAGCAGTTCACACTATTGCTCAAAGTGATTGCTACTTTAAATGAATTTTTCTTTGACCTGTTGTATCTTGGCATATGGCATTAAAATGACCCATGGAGAAAGAATGAACAAAAGGGGATATGAGCAGAAAGAAGAGGAAATTGAATAAAGATTATCTGATAATAAACTTTAAGGGCATGAGAAGCTATTGCTTGGTCTTCTATAACATCTAAACTACACCAAAGAAAAGGAAATTCAGATGAGGTGTAGAAGTAATTACCTGGCGCTAGGGACTAAAGCACAACTACAGTGTATATGAGGAGTCTGTAGTATCTCCCACATTGGTGGTCTTTTAGAAGAAGCTTAAAAATGTTTCTCAGCAATTGTATGCTTGGCTAATCCTGCTTGGGGTAGAATGATAGATTCAGTGAGTGTTGCAGTGGTTTGGTGATAAGAAAGTATTCAGTTCATCCTGTTCAGAATTTTTTATTTTGGGATCTCTATCTTCTTGATTTTTGAGTGATGTAACAATGCCTTAAACACAAGTCCTTACAGTCATTCTTTAAGTAAATTCTGCAGTTAACAGATCACTGCTAGCATCATGAATCAAAACTGTAAAAGTCAATATTTTTTCAGATGGAAGTTTGGTAAAGAAGTTCCACAAAGGAGTATGCAAGGATGAAGGGGAACAATCAGCATCGTGATTCTTTAGATCACTTGGCTTGACACAGAGAAGACTGCATGCAAGACATCTGTTTTATATCCACTTTAATTTAATCTGATACCCCAGACAAAAGAAGCTCATGTATAAAAATGGATTAATAAATACATTCTTTCACTTTAATCCTTTGATGCAATGATCAAAATGTCCAATATGAACCATTGATTGGCTACCAGCTGTGATAAAACACTGCAAATGCAGTTGTGGAGGACGACAATGCTAAAACTGCTTCATGACAGTTCTGTTTTATTGAATTAAAGCTATGAATACAGCAACAAAGCTTCATGAGGAGCATACAAAGTACAAATTCCAGCTAAATTAATTTCAAGTCAAAGTTCTCAGGCAACAAAAATTACAAAAATAAAAACAAAACAATAGCATTCCTGGCTGTGAGGCTGTGGAATTGTTCTGGTTTTTATTCTTTGACAAAAGCTCCCTAGCTTCATGTGTATTTCTGAGTATTGTCATAGTATATTCTTGCGGTCAGCATTTTTCATTCCAGTTAACAAAACCAGAGACACAGCATTTACAGCTCTGAAAGGAGGATGTGTGGAAGCATGTTTCTCTGGAGTACCTGTTTCTTGTAGGTTCTTTATCTTGTTGCTCAGGTCTATGGGTGTAAACAGAACTCTTTAACATATATGTGAACCCTAAATAACACAGATTTATTGTGGAAAAATATAAAGCAGTTATTAGCAGTTCTGTTTTGTTTGTCTGTTTTGTTTTTTAAACACAACAGTCACAAAAAAGGACAAGTACATTAAAATTACATTCAGAATAGCAGCAGCCATCAGGGATTTTTATATCTTTGTCCTGGAATGGAGTGGTAATTGTGGAGAATTAATGTAAAACATATCATTGTGTGCTGGCAGCTCGTGGTAAGAAAATGCTACAGATATGCACAATGCCTTCCATAAGCATCATAAGTTTATTTAAAAATGAATTGATGACCACTGGATTTTCCTTTTTTTTTTTTTTTAAATTTACCAATACATGTAATGAAAAATAGTTTCCTCTAATCAAAGACAGCATCTTGGTTAATAACAATGAGAAAGAAGCAAGCCCAAACCATAATATTACAAAAAAAAAAAAAAAAAAAAAGCCTGATATGGGAAGGAAAATGTAAGGCTATCACACACTGTTTCAGTCAGTTAGATGTTTTAAAATTATCCAGGCTGTCTAAATCTCAAATAGGAGAACTGGCTGAACAAGTCTTCAGACTTGGGCCTGGTGGTTATCCTTAACAATTCACAGAGTGCAAATGAAGTACTAGAACAGTGGGAAAAGAGGTAAACAACCACTTGTATTCATACAGGCTAAAATATAACTAAAATGATACTTTCATCAGTAGTTTATATTGATTTATGTTGCTGATATAGAAAGGTCTCAATGAAACCTTTCATCTTGACTGTTTAGATGAACAGATGTAACAGTTCAAACATACAGTAAAAATATGCATATTAAAAGGTGCAGACGAATTCAGCAAAATCACGTATCACTAGCACAAGATGAATGCACAGAAGTCAACATCCAATTTTCGTTTCAAGAGCCATCTGAGAAAAGCTTCACTAAGCTTCAAAAAAAATTCCTGATTCAGATTCTCTTACCTTCTTAAAAGTATCAGTTGCCACTGGCCCATAGTTAAATATCAATATTTAGGAACAAGCAGTTTAACAATTGATCAGACACTACCATTTTCATTGTCTATATCCTAGATAACTCTCAAACAGAAATTTATTAAAATTAATTTTCATCTGCAGGAGATTCCAAAATATTGCAAAGCATTTACATACATGGCTAAGATTTTGGTGGCAACAGTCTTATGCATCATTTTTCTTGCATGATAACCGTCACCAAACAGCATTTTTCAAATGTGCATATAGTTTTTAATCCTATAGTGAAAGGGAGATGAAGTAGATGACAACTGTTGTGGTTATTTTTTGATTTATAGATATTACAGTTGTGACTTGCTCTATAGAAGTAATAAGCATGGAAATAATGTGGAGTTCACTATCAGAAAACCAAGAAAAAGCAGAGATGAAAAAATAATTCTGTTTGAGTGCAAACAAGATACAGGTGGAAAAAAAATTCAGTAAAACTCTGGGTATGAAAAGTCTTCCTATAATCAATAGGAACTTTGATTTTAGAGATATAAAAGCCAGAGATTGTTCTACTATTTTATGGAGTATAATGTCAAATAGTAGACCTCCTGTTTTTAAAAAAGAATGTAATATCCCTGATTCAAGCCTAGTCAGCACAACTGGCAAATATGGGGGAAGACTGTTCTTGTCTTGGGTTTCTCCACTCTAACCTGCAGCATAAAAAGCGAAGGAAAAAATGTGCTTGATTTTGTTCTACCTTGTATATAACAGATGAGTTAGTAATAAAATTGTGAAAATCAGATTGCCATAGCTCTTCTACACTAAGATGAATTTTAAAAAACTGTAGAAAAAAAAATCCATAAAATGTTATTCTGCAGATGTATAAAGTTTAGGAGCTCTGAAAGATATTTTCAAAATCTTATTTTTAACACTCATTCTAATACAAATTTATTTTGCGTACACTTCCATAAAACACATTTGGATTATAGTTTTTCATTCAGTCATAGACTAAACTAATCAGAACTGTTTTGAAGTTAGCAATCCCAGGTGATGACAGTAAATAGCACTAAATTTTGTATCCATCTCACAGAACTAAATTGGTTCCACAATGCTGTCATTAACTGAAGAGAATCAAAGCATCCAGATGAGGAATACGCTTTTCATTTGTGTGTATGAAATAAGTAACTGATGATTAGAAGAACCCGATGATTATATCACTTGTGGAAATGAGGGAACTCACCATTTGAGAAAATGACTCCATTTTCTGTCCAGTTCATTACAAATAAATCATCTGGGTTTTTTTATTGTGGTGGTATTCTAATGCAGAAATGAATGCCTGTAAATCAAGAGATATATCTTTTACATTTACTATGCATTTTTTATTTGCATTTAAATTAAAGTGTAAACATTTGCTGTGTTTCCTGTAATAAACAAAGGAGTTGAGCTTTGAAAGTAGTTCTTTTGCTTGTTTTCTTTAATCTCAGTGAATTTACCATTTAGAAGTTATACCTATACTGTGGATTAGGTGGATATGACTTGTGATGTAGTGAGTCACAGGTACCATCTATTCATCCCAACAATGGTAACAATAGGAAGTTGAGACAATTTCTAAATCAAGTTCTCAGTTTCTGGTCTCATACTTTTCTATCAGAAAGGGCTTCTTCACAATTATTCTTCTGTTACTATCTTCATAGCAAAGGTTAGATGACAGTCACTGTACTCTTCACTTTTAATCTTGCAGCAGTTTAAGTCAAGCTGGTTTGACTTGGCAACACTTGTGCTTTGCCACTAGTTCAACATTCCCTGAGCTTTACAGTTACTGAAATGATACTGCAACATGTCTAAGAAAGCTTTTGTTGCCTGCAAAATACTACAACTTGTACAGGACACTGATGATGGATGGTTTAATAATGGATGATTTGATCTGAAGTATTAGAAAACAACAATTTAAAAATGTTAACTGAGCTCTAAGCAACATTGTCAGTGAAATCAGATGTTCAAAGAAGAAAAAGAAAATACTTACGATGAAACAAGTTAGGAATCATGAAATTATGAAAAGAAAGCATTTTCACTTCAGTTAAGGCACTGTTTTTGGCTGTGTGTAGAAGAAAATGTCGGGGTGACAGAACTGAAATGTGGATCATGAATAACCTTACGTGATGAGATTTTTTTTCTCAACCTGTAAGGATTTTTATTTAATGATACATCTATAAAGATACAAAATAATGAAATAGTGTTTACTCTGTGCCCCAGCATATTCTTACATCATTTTATTTTTCCAGGAATAGATACAAGTGTAAAGAATGTCCTGGTTTGGGTTTGAACAGAACTAATTCTGTTCCATGATTTTACTTTTCAGCTAGATCTCTTCTAGCTAACTGCACTTGCTGAAGTTAACAGCATATTTTCTCAGACAGTGTCTGCTTCTGGCAGTGATAATGCTCCATGTTTAGCGTTACCAACAAGGACTGATGTGCAGACCAAAGTCGCTGCTAAATCCTGTGCACTACACGGAAGGGGGCAGAAAGTAAAAGGCCACACCTGCAGGGAGGAGCGGAGAAGACATGACCCTAAATTGATCAGTGGGGTATTCCTTACCATCTCTGTCATATTCGGTATAAAGCTGGAGGATCACAAGGGTTAACTTCCTCTTCAATGGCCAATATCCAAGGCAGACTCTGTCCATTCTGCCTTCAATCCTGATCTGTGTGTTCCAGAATCCATCTCCTGTGTGCAGTTGCCATCTGCTGTGGAGTCCAGTTTGGGACTATCCCAAGGGTCTACTCTACAGCATCAGTGGAGACAGTGATATATTGCACATTGGGGGAGTGGCTGGGTTCAATACTGGTTTTGTATACATTTGTATAGATTCCATATTATAATTAACATTAAAGCTGCTTTAATTCTCTATAAGTCTTTCTCCCTTGTTCCCTTTGTCTTCCCCTTTGCCAGGTAGAGAAGTTAAGAAAGAGCATCTGTTACAGGTCTGGGGTAGCTCTGACCCTAAATCATGACAGAGACACCAGAGGCAATGGAGTGCCAAGTTATTCAACATCAAGAGAGAAGCTGTACAACTGAACTGTAGAAATATGTGTTGTCATACTATACAGAAATTTTAGCTGCTAAAATGAGATATCTGAATCACTGGCATGCTGCTTTACAATTTGGAACTGCACTGTTTGAGTTTTAGTACTAATCTGGTTTCCAGGAGCTCTTGGATGTCTGATCTACTATTGAGAACAAACATGCCCTAATCAGCTTTTATAAATTTTAACCCTGGCATCCAGTTTGTTAAAAGAAGCTTTCATTTCAAGCTAAATGCGTCAGGACAAGGAGATATTGTTTACTATGTAAAGCAAGGGAAAATGGGGCTTCATCTCAGTTGTTATCCCAGTCAGACTCCATGGTTATCACCATAATACAAACAGCACAGCTGTAACATTATCAAATGAACTACTCTGAGGAGAGGGAAAAAAAAATAAAACCTGTATCTTTTGGGATTTTTTTGTTGTTCTGTCATAAAGGAACTGAAAGACTAATACTGAATCAGTAAGGAGCTTGAATTCCATTGTTAAAATGGACTTGACCTGCCAATCACAATTCATATCCTAGGAATGATCATATTTTTGAATAGACTTTATACGTAGATTTCTAATAAAGATAAGGAATCTCTGAACTGTCTTTTTCTCTGGAATAAAAATACAGAGAAGCCATTTTTATCTTATTTTGATTTGGAGAAAGAGTTGAAAAAAGTTCTCTCTAAAGGATTGTATCATGTGAATTACATTTGTCATAGAGAGAAAAAAAATATTGTGTGATTTTTCTTTGAAATAGTAACATTATTTGACACTAAAATACTTTTAATTAATTTGTCATAATTAAATTGCTAAGATTCTTTTGTCTTACTACAGAATTGTATCACATTTCTTGATAAATATCACTTATAGAATGTGATTTCATTTTTAAAAATTGGTTTCTTCCCTCAGTGAAATGTCATCTTTTTAGATTGAGGTTAACAGTTTGGACCTAAGTCCATTTTTTCAAACATAAAAACAAACAGCAGGAAAAAACAAACCCAAAAGGCAAGCTAAGGTCTAACTTCCTGAATTGCAACCGTTCTGTGATTTCTCCAGTAATGAAGCTAGGTTCAGAGGTGTTTGCTAACACTATCATTTTTCTCTATGACCTTGGGAGCATTACTATGTTGAATAATCATTTGCAATACTTAAGCATGGAGAACAAAAATGAGAAATTAGAGGTCTGTGTGCAGTTGCAGTACTGTGATCTCACTTGTCTCACACTGAGCACATGAGTGGCAGAGAGGTGGTTGTGTATGTCACACAAATAGAGAGCTGCAGTAGATATATTCAGGCTCTTTAGGAGGAGGTAGCCAGAGATGTAAGGAGGGGAAGCTGCCCTTTATGTGAGAAAGAAGTAGGTTCTGTGTGGAGCTCTCATTTGGACAATGAACCACCTGAGTGCTTATGGGTTAGGATTGGAGAGCAGATCAACATGGACAATGTTATGGTGTGTGTCTGATATAGACACAGGAAGAAGAATTTGATGAGATCTACCTCAGACAAATGGAGAAGCCTTACATTTACAATCCCTGGTCCTCACAGGGGACTTGAACCACTCTAATAACTGCTGGCAGAGCAGGGCAGAACTGCTGGCAGCTGGGCACAAGCAACCCAGGACGTTTCTGTAAAGCATGGAGGACAACATTCTTACACAGGTGACTATGGAGTTAATGGACAAGAGATACTCTTCTAGACCTACAGACACAAAAGACATGGTCAGGCATATTAAAGTCAGGGGCAGCCTTGACTGCAGTAGCTGTGAGATGCTGGGATCCTGTCACTGTTTTTTTCCATATTGGATGCACCATTTGGCAGGTTCACCTGAGGTATGTGTAGCTATGGCATTGGTCTTAGCATCTCCTGGTAAGTCTCTGATCTTAACATCCAACTTAGTGCTTGTTTTGACACTATTTTTCAAGACCATAAGGCGTTTCAGGTCTGAAAAACATTATGGTATCTGTTTCTAAGCATGCCTTTTAAGTCCAGCTGTGTACTCTTGGAAATCAGCTCAGATGGAAAGCACTAAAACATCAGAGACATGATAATGTTTTCCTGCCACTGAAGTGCTCCTTATCACACATGAATAAGTGCATCTGCTTGCAAATCCTGATACAAAATGATTCAAAATCTCTTGAATTTCTTTCAAAGTTAAATGACTTTTTTTCTCCCTTACTCTCAGGCTTATCAGCTGGGGAGCATAACTATCATATCACTGCGTCCCTAAAAATGTTTTTCATTCCTTCATAGACTTTCTTCCACCACAAGTTTTGAGTATATGAATACAAAAGGCTTAAAGTATATAGCCTAGTAGAAAAAGAAAGAATTTTTGTTTGGATTATAATTGTAGGAGGTAGCAGCAGAGAAACTATGCAGATAGATAGATTTATAATTCTTAGGTTATACCAGTTGCTTTATTTTCTACATATTCTTTGATCATTCTGTTCATATGTAGGACTGTTGCATCATCTATAATCCCCAATAGACTCATTCTTTTCAGTGTGAATGTAACTGTTTCCCTTCCTTAAATGAAACATTTGGGACACATGACTGAAAAGCCTTCTCTTGTTTATACTCCTTTTATACTTGTGAATGTCACTAAGCTAGATATTTTACAGCTCATGAGAAAAAATAAAAAAATCTTGCAATCAGGTGGAATAGCACCTAGGATTAGAATGAAACATGGGACTGCTGCATTCCAACTTCTACCACCACAGACTGCTATGGAAGGTCCAAAGTACACAGAATATAAATTGCACGTCTCTATACATTCATTTCCCATCTAAAAGTGCTGACTTTATTATCATGCATTATAAAGAGTTGCAACCATGATGAGTTCAGGAGAGTGATTCAGTTCAGATGAGGTGTGCTAGCTTAGTGGAATTTGCCTGCAACAGACAGGAGAACATAAACCTGAGTTAAAGAAGTTTGAGAGAAAAGGCTAGTCCTGCGTCTGTAGTGGCTGAACATTTGTTGCTTGTCACCTTCCCCCACAGGACACACGGTAACTCCACTGAGTTGTGGTAACTGGATTAGACATCTGAGTCCATAGGAGGTCCTCAAGTATTTCAGGGGCTCTGATTCTACAGTATTCACACAAGTTATTGTTATTGGGCAAGCTACACCACTGGGACATAACCACTGAAAATTGAAAGGAAACACTTCCTGCTATCATAAAGCATTTCAAATGTCACATGTCAGTGTTTTTTAAGAGAGCATGTCTCTGTGCTGACTGCAAACAAAACTGTGTGACAGACCGGAGTGGCAGCTTGAGATAACTGACTACACCACAAAACATTCCAAAGCTATGTGATGTTTTCTATACACTGTAGTAACTCTGCTCTGTAAAATTATCTCATATCATAGAAGTCTGTATGCAAATAGACAAGAAGCAAATAGTCAAAATCTACATGGAAAATACATTCTAGTTTTTTGACAGATGCTAATGGAGGCAGACATGTAAATGGGAAGAGTTTGCAACGTCCTGCAAAATTCAGTGATTAAGAGAGTCCAAATTCCTGTAGGACTCTGAAAATTTAGTTGAGTATTAATTCTGTGCAGAAGGAAAATATTTCCATATTTATTTGTTTACTCCATTGAAATGCAGTGAATATCTTTCGAGCAGAGGAACTGACAGACCATTTGCATGTTTTAATGCTGTGCTCCCTGTTACATATAATGTTGCATCTGCAATACTAATACAATAATTCCACATTAATTTGGGTCTTTATTGGGTTATGTTATACCTTTACAGTGCATAAATCATTACTTATCTTGGTAGGCCACGCATCAGGTAGTGTACAAAAGAGAACAACTGAAAAATGAATATAGGTCATTATCAATGAGAAAGGAGACATTTATTGTTGGTAAAATCTGACTACTACCTCTTCATGAGTGGAGAAGACTGCTGGATGGTCATGTCAAACCCCATGTTTTCGAGAATTCCTAACAATGAAGTGTCTTTGTTTTTGAAACTGCTGCTGTGGATCTTCAAAATTTAATTGTAAATGTGGTTGTTCATCAACCAACACTCAAGCTTGCATTCAGAGATTTGCATTGAAAATACAAAACATCTAAATTACATGTCTGGAAAATTTACCATATATTTGCTTAAGCTTGTACAGTAAGATCTGAAATGTATTAATTTTATTCCAGTTCAGAGTCTTATCTAATGTGGAAGGAATTCATTTAATACAAGGAACGAATAGTGTTTTAAGAAAAACTAACATTTAATTTCATGTTTCTTATTTTGTGTTTATATTAGTGTATTCCATGTTAGTGCATTTTTTGCTTATATGTTGTTGGAAATTTTACAATCACGACTACCTCCATTTTAGTGGAAACTTGGAATAAAGAAGACATTTGATCCAGAACTAGACATGAGAATTAGAATATTTTAAATAAATGAAAAGATATTACAAACAAACAAACAAAATGGAAAATCAAATTACATGATAGTGAGTACAAACACAAAAAAACTTGTGTGTAAATAATACCCATTCTTCCATCACAGTCATAATTAAGATTATATATATACATGTAAGAATATCCACACCCAGAATATGCTCTTCTTTCTACTGTCATTACTAAGGACAGCAATCCACCTGTATTATAGCAATAACAGGATAATCATAAACCCTTATTATTTTCATTTCTTTGAAGCAGCAGGATTTCAGTGCTTAATCCTCAAACCCAACTGAAAAACAGTCGAGCATTTTAAGGACAAAAAAGTGCAGCGATCTTAGCATTTTCTAGTGATTCGGCTGTTTACCTTGACTAATTAAATGTAGGTGACACTTTTACAATATCACACTGGTTGCTTGACAATAAGGTCACTCAAAACCATTTTTCACTATTGTTGTTTTGATCACATCTAGGTGTAAATGGCATTCAACACCACTAATCAAATTAATAATCTTTAGGTATCACATCAATAAAGCAGTAATGTCAATTAATGAAATTTTATATAATAAATTCCTGTGGATATTTCATCAAACTATTATTCTGTTTATTAACGTTTCACTGACAATTGATAGATAATAGTGACATAGCTTGAGAGAGTTTTTTTTTTATTTAAAGTAGCATGATACTTACATGTGCAATAGGCAAATGCTTTGGATGTGTCTCAAAACAGATGACTGCAGTATTAATCTAATAACATTCAGACAGCCATATACAGAGAACAACAGTACAGTGAGTTAGCTGGAGTACCAAAATATGCAAATATTAGTACAAGCTATTTTAGGAAACCTGATTGTTGCTATTGCTTTACTTGGAGAACTAAATGAAATTGCTGAGTAATTTCTTTTAGTTAGTTCAAAAAACTGTGCATTCTATCATGGCCTTTCTCACAGAAGATATTAAAGGATTCCAAAAAAGCAGAAGTAGAGATTCAAAGATGTTGGTCACAAGCCTGGGAAAAGATATTTTAGTAAATATTGATGGTCATTTACTATACATCAGATTCTTTAAACCTCTAAGCTCCCACTGGGATTGCTGCATAAAAGTCTAAAAGGATTGCAAGGTGTTTAGATCACTGGAACTCATTCTTTCTGTGATGTGTGAGGCTTAAAATCCTGCTAGGAATTTTACAAAGTAAAAATATTAACATCAAATGTGATTTTTTTTAACAACCTTTTTTAGTGAGAGTTTTCTCAGATGTTTGTGTTTTACTTATCTTACATTTGAAGTATTTTTTGTGTGTGTGTAGGTTTTTTTTTTTTTTAATATTTCTTTAGCCATAACTATTTCAGCTGATCAGTAAGGGAAACTATTCTACCAAATAACAGTGATAACCAAAAGAAGTAATCAATTGTGTCACTGCATTTGCAAGTTAGAGGGAATGAGCCACTGAGCTATACTTACAATTTAAAAAGCAGTCTGTTTCCTCTTCAGAACAATACTCATCTGTAATTCTCACTCATTCATAAAGTCAGTAATGTCAAGAAATCAGAAGAATGCAAAAGGATGGAAATCTCAGAGAAAGCAACAGAATGACTGGGGAAACTGAAAGGTTGACTTCCAAGGGAAAGCTTACAAAGCTTAGTATACATACTTAAGGCATTAGAGAAGGAGTTATATTTTGTGAATAATCTCAGACACTAAAAACAAACCTGAGAAAAAAATAGAAATAAGGAGAAGAAATATAACCAGGTATTGATTTTTTTCTCCTGGTGAGATATCTGCTTAGGTTCAAGCAATACCTGCCTGTTCTTTGCTGAAGGTTGCACAGCAAATTAATTTCTGGTTCCTTTCCTGAAGGTCTTATCTTCTTAAGTTAATTAGCAGCAATTTGCTAGTCTAAAGGAAATTAACTCTACACTGTTAGTGCTCTGCAAATAAGAAATCAATAATAATTACTTTTCACAACAAAACAATTAGATTTACAACAGCTGAAATTTTCATTTGCCAGGATAATATTGTAAAATGAATAAAGTTATAGTCAAAGAAATTACTGCAGCACTAAATACAATAGATTAATTCTAAATGGTTAAAACTGAGATATCATTTACCTGTTACCCTTGTTATTGCATGAAAAAAAATGTAACTAAAAACATCTATGTTAAATCACATCCAAAATATCAGGAGAAACCCTGGATGCCAGTAGTTTGCTCCAATGAATGGAAGGGAAATTCTGGCATATCTTCAACAGACTCATAATTTCAGTCATCTTCGTAATTGGCTTCAGACAGAACTGATTTATGATACTGTCTCCCAGCATAAAGAAATTGCCTTTATCCATCCTTCTAGCAGAGGAAATTATTAGACTAAATTATTTACCTGAACAGAAAGAAAGGTTTGAAGACTATGAGAGAAAGTGTCATGGCAGTAATTTTAAGGAAGGGGACATACCAACTGCTAGCATGTAGGAGGAAGGAATGCAGATGGATAGAGCTAGAGTGCAACTTAAGACAGGGAAGAAAGCAAAATGAAACACTTCACATTCCCTCAGACATATAGACTTTTATTATGGGAGCAAAGGCAATATTCAACTCAATTTACTGCAGTGAATGAAAAATAATCATGAGGAATAATAATCAGAGGGATTAGTTAGAAAGATAGCATGAGATACACAAAACTGCTGGCACGTGATGTGCGAAAAGAGTAAGACAAAGACCCCCACACAGGCAAAGTACATGAAATAGTAACAAGAAAAGAGGTTAGTTCTAGAAAGTGCACAAAGTCCATAGCAAGGAAAGGACAAGGAAGTGAGGGGAAAGAGCAGGGTACCATGCAGGGACAGTGAATGAGAAGCTTTGGAAAGGAATCAGAGATGTGGAGCTGCAGCTTGTCCATAGGAAACAAGGACATGAATTCAGGAAGTGTGAGAGTAATTAATTTTAAGTCTTTCACATGAGTGGTGTCCTCAGCCTATCACATCAGTAACATGAGCCCAGCTTCGGTATAGTGTTCTCCAAGATGGAGAAACTCTTTATGAGCTATATGAGCACTTATACTCTTCCTAACTCTCTGGCTCTACTCTCCTTTGGAGCCACTGGACTGTATAATTTTTCCAGTCTGAATCTTTTGTTATGTCAGCTGAAAAAATTAATATGTCTAGCTACACTAGCTACATTTTCCTGAAAGCAAGACTTTTTTTTTTTTTTTTTATCCCTCACTAGTAGAGTGATAGCAATAAATATACCTTGCTTATATCACTGGCTTTAACAGGGGGGTACAATTTTATAGGACTAACGGATGACCAAAATCTTCCAGTCAGGAAAGATTACAGGGAAATCATATGTGCAAAAAGCATCTTAAATGAAGAGATCACAGTTTTAAATGTAAGATAAATACTGTGATCCTGAAAGAAAAAAAAATGTTTGAAAGTGTAACTTAATCAGATGTGAGATAACTTGTTTTCAAAATTAAAATAATACCTGTACATTGCAGATAATCTAAAAGAAAGTGAGATTTGATTATTTCCATCTTTCTTGGATATATTTTTTTATTTCAGAAAAAGGCAGTTGTAAAAGGGAACAGAATGTTCCTATCCCCAGTAACTTATGTGCTGTTTTTTTTTTCTCTTTTAATGGCTGCTTGAGAATTATCTTTAAAACAGAAGAATCAGTTCACAAGTGATGAGGGTACACTAGACTTATTACACCATCAGTTTAAGTTTCCACTTCTTTTAAGGGTGGTGTGTGCTTAAAATCAATAAACAAGTGATATAGAATAGGTTAATATATGGCCCTTGGGATCTAGACTGGAATTTTGTGCAGAGAGGTCATTTAAACTCTCGTCCGTGCTGTGAAATTTATCTGTTGTTTTCAGTGGATATCAGCAATGTGTGATGCTGAACTGCATGAAGCGCCAAATGTAAAGGCTTCAATCATATTCAATGCCACTTCAGAGACCATAGCTGAACATTATGCTGATTCTTCTAGAAAGCTTTATAGAGCTTTTGTACCTTTATAGAGGTTAACACACAGAAAATCATCATTAATAAAAGAGAACCTGTTTCAGAAATTAACCACAGTCATCTTTAATTTCATATCTATGAATGAGTCTTTAATGGCTGTTGGTTAAAAGGATTTTTCACAACAAGGAAAGTGAAGGCCAACAGCTTGGATCTGTGATTTCCCCACAGCTAACTGCACGGTTAGGCATTTTTTGGTTTTTTTTACATGCTATTTTCTCCTAGAGAATTGAAGACTGCAGCTTGCTGTTGTTCAGATAGGACCTGGTTCATCAAAAAATTCTTTTCACCTCATGACAGAATGGGAACTTCTGCACAGATTTCAATAGGAACGGGAAGGGCTGGCAAGGTGTTATAAAATAATAAGAATTATTAAAATAATTGGTGGAAAATAATAAGCTAAGCACTTTTGAAAATCGTACCCATCTACACCCCCAATCCCACCCCATAACTTACACAGATTGCAATTCACATTGTTTAAAAAATTTCTAAAATTATTTTTCAAATACCACGTTATTCCAAATAAAGTTTGCATACTGGGTTTCTTGGAACGTATATGCTAGTATTCTTCCATTCTTATTGTGAATGTGGTTTGGAGCCTGTCCTGGAGGAAGGATGAGGGTATGAAATGAAATACATCCTTACCTCTTAATTCACATGAAAAGTTGTAGAGAGAGAGAGAAAAGAGATGGCAGTATTCAAATGGTAGATGACTATCCAGTTCTGATGAATATTACTGAATCAGAACTTTCATAAAGTGCATATTTCAAGAAAGTTTTAGAGAAATATTTTGATAATACTATGTATACTTAAAATTTAGACTGTAGAAATCCTACAGAAATTTAGACTATAGTTATTATAGGACTCATTCTGACCGTGTGTCTTTAGTTAATTTAATTGATATCTTAAAAGATCTGAGAGAAATCAAATCCATTGTGCTATTTTGATGTAACTGGGATATTCTCTTATTTCTATGGGACTTTTAACTAAGTTAATAAAATATCTATCAAACCATTAAGATGTGACTCTGCCTCTGCTAGCAGAGGACATTTAAGTTCAACATCATATCTTAAAAGGTCTTCACATGATAAATTACTATGTCCTTAATCTTTACTATAGATGACTCAGAGTAAAGCCAGCAGCTTTTGTATACGATTTTTTTTGGTACACTGTGCTGACAATTTAGTAGAGGAAGTGCAGTTTATCAGCTTCTGCTAGACGAAAACATATGACATAAACGATACCGTGGCAGATATGAGGAATGGGGACAGTGAAGACTGTGGGACACTGTTAAGATATAATCATATATGTCAGAAGGCCAGGAGAAAATTAAAATAATCCAGATCAAATACTTGTAAATATGGAAGACCAGCATCTAGGAATCAGTTAAAGAATAACCATCTTGGAGTTGGATTGATCAACTCTTTCAGACATAAAAAGAACAGAAAATTAATGTGTAGAGGAAAAACATGCAAAATGGAAAGAAAATCTTCACTTGAAATGAATATGCCTAAGGAACTGCACTGGCTGCTCAAGTTGGTACAAAGAACTGGAATAATCTCTGGAACCTTCTATATGTATTTTAAAGAATCTTTTCAGAGTTTTTGGAAAACAAAGTTTCCAGTTCAGTGAGACCTTGATCAGTTCTCAGAAATCTCAAGATGCATATTTAAATTGAAGGCAATTATCAGTAGGTCACTGTATAAATTTGAATTAGCTACCTTTGCAACTAATTCACTAACATGTAAATGTCTCATCTACGTTTACATGAGGGGAAACAGGGGTTTACAGACTTTTAAATTTTCCAGGAAAAAATGAGCATCCAGTCATACAATGCTTCAGGTTACCCTTGTGATGTGCTGGGGTCTAAACTCCAAGCCCTACATCAAGGTTGACAGATAGATGATGCCCACAACTAGGCAGAAGAGACCTTCCTCTTGGTTTTATCTCACAACCTTGTAAACCTTGGGTGAAAATCAATTAGGAAATTAACACCAGGCATCTTCCTGCCTTTAATGGTATTAGTATAAAAGTTAGCTCTGCTGGTAGTGGGCATGCTATGTAGGATTTCTTGGGTTTTTTGGAAGGGTTTCTTGGCCGTCCATGGCAATCAGAGTTTCCAGCAACACTGGGACAGGTCTGAGAGTGGGACAGGACTGAGAACAGGACAGGATGAGAGTGGTATATGTAATGATGCATTTCTTTGGTAATTACTATAGTAATTTCTGTATGATTGTGACTGGACTATAAGCTTGATTTATTCCTTCCCTCATTACTGGATTTCTAGTTTGGCTTACTCCTTCCTTTGCTGCATCATGTATTATGAGTGAATATATTGATCTGTTTCTTCCTCTGGTTGTTAATCATATCATATCTTTCCTGTATTTGTTGGAGTGGGATGGTAAAGTCTGGCTTGTATGTTTCCTGCCAGTGGCATTGTTTTTCATACTGGGCCATGCAGTCAGCAAAAGACAACTGAAAGATGTATTTCTCTATTAAGGATTTTAAAAAATAGGAGAATTGTACTGATTCTGTACATACTGACAAGGAAAATTGAAAAATTGACATTTTATTTCCTGTTAAGATCTGACCTTTTTGACTTGACAAAAAGGAAAAGGATGGAAAAGCAGCCAATACTAGCATTTGCAGTGATTTTTTTTTTTTTAAAGTTAACTACTTAATAACAGTGTTAATAATAAATATATTAAGATAAATAGAAATTCTGTCAGTTAACTAACTCATGATTGTTTACTCTCTGAGTTCTAACTCTGGCGGCAACACAATAAGATCATCTACTAATTAATCTTAAACTCTTAAAATATTTTCTGTAAACCATTCAGGTATTGTGTGTAACTCTGAAATTTTCCAGTCTTATCTTTCTGGAAAACTCTTACATTTCTATGTTACACACTTCCCTGCACTAGTATGTTAGCTTGACAGATTAGACACAGTTTATGACTAGTTTCCATGTATCAAAACAATAAAAGTGGTTATAGTTTCTCACATTGAATAAACAGCAAAAGCTATCCTTTTCATACCACTGGTGGTTTTCTAAATGAGTGTAATTCTTCACAAACACATGTTCCACTCTAATTTGCTTATGTACAAGCTATTTCATAAGCATTTCAACATGCTGTGATGTTACTCAGGACAAGGCAAATAACCCAGTAAAAGATTGTCCCACTCAAGCCATTTCCAGTCAAATCCTGCTGGACTCACTGTGAGGATAACGCATATGGTATCTGCTCCACTGATATTCACGTGTTCTCACCAAGACTGTCATCTGGTAGCTCACCATCTGAATACTCATTTATACAGCTATTTGCAGGAATTGAAGCATTGGTTGAAGAGTCATGTGAGGGCAGAGACAAACAACTGCAGGCAGCAGCAGGTCTGAAATGTTTTCAAGGAAAAGGACTGCTACTTTGACACAGAAGTTTGTGAGCAGTTGTTATTGGCCTGTGGCCCTCTGAAGGTGTGAGTGCAGTACACGTAGTGTAGCCCATTTTAGTGATCTCCATTAGCCCACTTCACTGTGTAATGTGTTCTTTATCCTTGTGTATTTACATAAATGCTGGCTTTAAGGGGCAGATAGAGAATTGGTTGATAAATATAGGTGTATTTGGATCCTTTTGGAAGACATTGTATTCAAGGAGTCAGTGATCTTAAGAAGGCCCCATCTGCTCTACTGGGGCTCTCTATTCTTATATTTGGAGTATAAGCTCCATAAGGAGGAAAAAAAACCAAACAACTCACTAAAGTGAATGTGGGTATTGTAATGCAGTACTGTGGGAGATGAATATTTTAGCATCAATATTAATATTGGTCTTTTTCTAGTGATGTTTTCAAAGCTTAAAAATATGGAAAATTTGCATTTTTTATGTCTTGAAATTAACTGAATAGCCAGTAATTAAAATAAAATCCAATCTCTTTAAGTGCATAATCTTTCCTCAGAAGTCATTTCAGTCCATGGACATAATTGCCAAAAAGCCAATCTTCAATCCCAGCTATCTCTAGTGTCCTCTGGATTCATGGCTGATATTGATAAAGCATTTTGGAGATTAAAAATAAATGACAATAAAAAACACAGTGTATAAATGTTAAATATAATTAATATCTTGTAGTCAGCTTGAAGAATGTCCTTAGTCTTTCAGAGAAGGCACATGACTACACAAATAACTTAATTTACTGGCAGAGGAGGCAGTGATGGAGGAGATACAACACACTAATGCAATCCTGAGATAAAAATTACCATTACACACACTAATTTAGTGTATATAACAGTTGGAGAGCTTCATAAGATGGATGATAATTGATTAGATAAATTCGATTTTAATCAAATTCTCTGTGGAATTTTCTCAGGTCTGTGTCCCCACTGTTATATTTGTTCCAGTTTTATGAGATGTGTCTATATGGTGTTCCTGGTTCATCAACAAACAATTTATGCAGATGTACATAAGCTGCATCAATTATTACATTGGCATGTCTCCCCTATGGAACTCTCCAGTATGAAATTCCCATCAAACCTCTCACTTCTTCAGTCTTTTAAAAAAAGTACCAACAAAAAAAGACCCACTCCCTAGGAGAGTCAATAAATTGAGCAAAATACATTTGACATATTTATCTCAATCCGGCAAGGACGTTAGCTCATCAGGTAATGACATGTAAAAGGAAGTGTTAGATGAAAGATCCTTGTTTGTTACCTCCAGAGTAATTTATCAAAACAGAGAAAGCCTACCACTGAAGTATAAGTTTTAAAAAGACTAACAGTATTTTGGGAAGAAACGTCCTATTGGAAGTGAATGGAAATTATACTGGGAGATGAAGCCAAGGTTTTCAATTGGCCATTAAACCAAATTGAAACTACTGCAAACCACACAGTGGAGATTCAATAAAGTATGGCTGAGTGAGTGTGTGAGCAATTACAGTTTTACATCCTGCACTGATGAAATGTTTTTGCAGTGTGTTCATGCTAGAATGATTCCGTAGTAAACTGTGATAATCTGTGGAGGTACCAGTCACCTGGGTAAGTGTTTGTAATGGAGCTTTGGTCAGTGTACCTTATTTATTCATTACATGAAGCAAACATTTCTGGAGTTGCTGAAGATACTAATGCATAGGAGGAAAAGCAAAACTGTTCTGTCTTAGAAATGAGGTTAGAGAACACAGGCAAAACAATTACATTTTGAATAGTGGATTCTCCTGGGGCATTTACTTTTCTGGACAGTTAGTCAAAACTTTCATAGAATAAGAGAATCACAGAATGGCTGAGGTTGGAAGTGACTTCTGAGGTCATCTGTTCAAGAAGAGCCAGTTGCCCAGGAGCATGTCCAGGTAGCTTTTTAATGTCCACAGCCTCTCTGGGCAACCTGCGACAGTGATCAGTCACCTTCACAGTAAAAAAGAGCTCCCACATATTCAGACATGAACCCATCACCGCTGTTTCATTTTGAACCCATCACCGCTGGTCCTGTCAGGGGGCACCACTGCAAAGAACCTGGCTCCTCTTTTTCATTCCCTCCCATCAGGTATTTATATACATTGGCAAGTTCCCCCTGAGCCTTCTCTTCTCCAGGCTGGACAGTCCTGGCTCTCTCAGCCTTTCCTCATGTGTCAGATGCTCCAGTCCCATATTCATCTTTGTGGCTGTTCACTCAACTCTATCTAGTATGTCCATGTCTTTTATACCATTGAGCCCAGAACTGGCAACAGTACTCCACGTGTGGCCTTTCCAGCACTGAAAAAAGGGGAAGGATCACTTCCCTCCACTCGTTGGCAATACTTTGCCTAGAACAGCCCAGCATAGCCTTTACTTTGCAGCGAGGGCACATTCCTTCTTATTTATCTAAATATTCACAGCACTACTTGCCTGACATCTTTTCTACAGGCAACACAAATTAAGTTTTGCATGTCTGATGGTAAATCTAGCATTAATTGACTGCTTGTCACACACAGACTGCTTCTACTGAATGTTGGATATGATGGTGTGAAAAACTCCCACTAGTTGGGAGTTTTTCCACTGTCCTTGTATACAATTTTGTCCAAGATCCTGTCAAGAGGAGAATGGAAGATTGCTTCATTGCACTGGAAACATCTTTCAAGGATCAGAATAACATTCTGCTGAGTGCTCCTACAAACAGAAGCCCTGAAAAGATCATACAAATATTTACACATTTTATATAAATCCAAGAGTCTCAATGGACAGGTTATACTCATTATTGAGTTAAAATGGGTTTATAGTCAACAAGATTTTATTAGCAGAAGCATATAAAGGCCAGTTCTGAGAAGTCTGTCTGATAATGTCATACCAACATTATTTAAGTGAGAATTATTATAAGATTCTTTCAAGGACAGTGTGACTTTTATGAATGGTGGTTGTCACAGTAAAAAATAGGAGTGAAATAACTCTCAAGTGTTTTGTCCTGCCCTTATGTGTCTCTATCATATATCAGAATGCAAAGTCATTGGTAGTGTGGATTACTGGAATCAAATTTTAAGACTCTGCTGCATTGCTACTAAAGGCCATCTGAACTCAAGCTGCACACACACAACAGCAAAGCGTGTTCCCAGACTTGTTCCCTGGCCAGGGGCACTTGACAAACTATGGATGTAGAGTGAAGACAACATCAGCTGTCACTATTATGAGGCTCCTGTATCTTTCAAGAAAGGACGAAGTGCTGGATGGAGATTTGAAGTAAATTTGCATAATAAGGAAACAGAAGTAATTACTGAAAGAAATAATTGACAGACTAAAATATAAACCCAGTTTCCCTTAAAGCTGTGTTATTTGGCTAAACCAATTCAGTACTTTTAAGTTATTCCATTCAAGACAAAAAAAACATAGTAAAGTTTTCTAATCAGGGAAAGTGTAGATTTTGTAAAATGTCATACTGATATTTTAAATCACCTCAAACTTGATAGAGAACTCCATCTTTTCGGAAAAGAAGATGACAGAAATCACTGTTTTCTTTTAGAGATGTGACTTATTCATTCTTCAAACACATCACATTTCTTCTAGTTGCTCCCTCATTTTCTTTTCAAAAAACCAAAACTCATTCTTTGTTCTGACACTTCTCTAGCAAGATATAGATTAGACCAAGGACATCATGATGTTGTTTTAGACCAAAGTAATTTATTTGGGGGGATAGAGAACAGCAGTGAATGCTGTCAGATTTATAGGCCATATACTTCTAGTTGGAAAGTTGTGTTGTTTTTTTTTTTTTTTTAAATTAATTAAAATATAACTAAAAAAAAAATGGCTTGTGTCCACTTCAACAAGGCTTAAATATTTTATAATAACTTTATGTAAAGGGAAATATTCTGGGGTTTGACTTTATCAATTTTGAATTATGATTTCTTATTGTTGTATACAAAATTACAAACATAAAAATCACTAAACCAGATGTTCAGAAATTCTGTCATTTTCCTTGCAAAGTTTCAACTCATATGCAATTTTGAACTTTTTTTTTCTGCTCAAAGTCAAACGAAACTACGTTCCTCCAATTTACCATGAAATTCCTGGCACTGATAATTCAGTGATTTCTTTGGAAAGTAGAACCTGAACAGGTAGGGAATACAAATGGGAACTGAGATCACATGCAGTGCTAATCTAGGGCTGGGAAAAGAGAGAGGAGTTAAGAGAGGACACAGGAGAAGTCATACAGCTGAGGGATTTTCTTTTGTGGTTGGTGGCTATCACTAAATCCTGTCTAGAATGTAGCAACCATTTTATTGTTTTACAAAACATTTTTAATTAAAGTAAGATAAACAGCCTGGTCTGAAGTTAAACATAACTTACCCTTGACTTACTGCTCTCATCTGGCTAGCAGCATGTTTTGTGACAGTGGCTCAAGCACTTAGCATTCTCCTTTCAGATTTCTCAACTGCCATGTGCACACAGTGCATCTAAGTTCAGGCTTCTTCTTCCTTCCAGCCAGTGCTATCATCACCATCAGCCACAGAGAGCTTCTCAACAGCAGATGTTATTGGTTTGCTGTTATCAGGTCTGCCTCATCATGTCTTCTAAGGTCCTGGAAAGCAGAACTGTTGTTATCCTCCTGCTGGCCAGGAACAAGACCCCTTTTCCTCTCACTGTCTTATTGCTTAATGGCATATGTATAATTCAGAAACAACTCTACCGATTAAAATATTTGTTAGTGTTATGATTGTATTATTCACAGTTGCTAGAAATGTAGTCATCATGGTAAGAAAGGAATTGTGAGCACTGATTTTTTTACTTCTATGTTTATCAACCAGTGAAAACTATACTTTCCAATAAATAAAATAAAAGACTAAAACCCTCAAAATTACAGTGTGACCTAGGTGGAGGAGGAACAAATGAAAAAAAACCCAAAAAAACCCAGAAAAAGCCGTTTATGTTCAGGTGAATAAATACTTGATATAATACAGACTCATTCTGACCGCAGTGACAATATCATAAATTGTTAATGATGGTATCTAAAATTATTCCAATTAATCATCTATTCTGAAGTAATTTAGTCCTTAAATCATTTTTGTGTTTCAGCTGGTAAATCTAAGCAAGGGTTATAGTTCCTGTTGTGCGGAAGCTTTGTTTCTCCTCATATTCTGCACAGTTCTTTCGCCTAAAGATTTTTCCTGAGCATCTTGGTACTTGGAGAAATAATGGCTGTATATTAAATTCAGAAATTAAATGTCACTCACCCTGCAATAATAATAATGTGCTGACCATTTCTCAAATTTTCTGTACTTACCAATCAAGAAAGAAAGAAAGCAAGAAAGCTAATTACTGTCAGAGAACTTGCCACTCTTTACTTTGATCTAAAAGACACAGAAGTCATTAAGATAGATCTCAGACTTTATTGTTGATCTTTTAGCTGTGCAATGTGGAATGCATTCATAAGCTATTTTTATTCAAAAGAATACACACATTCTCTAAAGGCCATAAACAACCTAATAAGTCCCTATTCACTGTGTTTGGTTTATTTTTTTTTTGAAAATATTTTAATACAGTTTTATGATAAAAAAACAACTAATACTTTTGTTGAATAATTAACATTATAAAAGTAAACTGCAATTCAGGAAATATTCCCTCCACTGATTGTACTCTAGACCAAGTTTCATAAAGGTCTTAGAAAATACGATCAAATGTTTCTGTGTCATTACTTTCCAGACACAGTTTTCTAATAATTCTTTAAAGATCCATTGAAATAAATATTCCTTCCATTACATAGAACATCAAATTGTGTATCCATGTTAACTCCTCTGGAAAATCTTTTCATAATGAAAAATCCTAAGTCATTTGTATATCTAGAGGTTAGATTTTTATAGAAAAAGGGAACTTTCTCGCAACACGTGGGCACAGAGTTCTACCATGAAAGTAGCTCCCTCTGTGAATTAAATCCCATACAAGGAACTTACAGAGTAGTTGCACAATGACTTAGTTTTAGGCCTTAATCTCCACTTGCAGAAGAGTTTTCATTTATTTATTTATTTTCACTCTGAAATAGTGGAATATTGGAATAAGTCCTCAGAAAAGTTGTGGAATCCCCATCCTTGGACATCTTCAAAATTCAAGACCTTGAGCGACATGACATAATGCTGCAGTTGAATCTAACTTCATGACTGGTATTCGAGCCAGCTGGGCCCTTAGAACTTGGAGGTTGGAGGCTGGAATAGATAACTTCTAGAAATTCTATCCAACCTACATTATTATATGATTTGATTGCAAATTTTAGGTAGAATCTCGCTCTGGATGTGTTTCTCTTTTTAAGAAAAGGTAGTTATGCAAGAGTTTTTGAAATAATTATTGTATCTTCTTTGGATGCTTCTACTAGGATCTGTGGTTGCTGATCAACAGACGTCTATGTGTGCCTTGAACAAGTTTACTCTCTATCCAGATGCTTAACTGGTATCAGGGCTGATTAAGTCCTGAAAAAGTAGAATTTCAGACAGTGTCTTATGTTTTGAGCCAATTTTCTGACAAATTATCATAGAATCATAGAATGGTTTGGGTTTAAAGATATCTGACATTAAACACTTGCTAATGAAGAACTATATAGCACTAGCACCCACCTACTCAATATAAATATCATTCTTAAGGGACATTTTATACATAACTTTTTTAATTCACAAAACTTTTCATATAAAGTTTTATGGCAAGTAAACAGACAAAACTATAATAAAGCATATCTGTCCTATGAGGATCCATGAAAATAATTGACTTTGCTCTGTGGGTAAAAGAACGCAAGCGCTTAGCATCAGCTCAGGATTATATTACCAGCTGAAAGATGTAAACAGGGACTCAGCCAGTAGCAATGGGTAGTTGCAAATGCCTAGTGAATGCAACATCAGAGAAATAGAATTCTTCTGGGTTCAATAGCTATAACATCAAAAGACAACAGCACCCACACTCATTAGGGCTGTTGTTTTTAGCTGGGGACTTTCCATAATATCAAATGGATAACAAAAATCTTTAAAAGACAGTTGAAAAAGTTCCAAATCTTGATTATTCTGTTTTCTGAAATGTCTAAATCAGCTTGAGAAAGCAGAGTGTATAGGAATTTTTTCTTAAAACAAAAGGACTTTTTTTGTCAGACCAGAAATGCCTTCAGGAATCACCTTTCCTAACCTAAACCAGAGTGTTTCACTTAATCATTCTGACCTTTTATATATTTAGTTTGCATTTACTTACATTATACTTCAAAGACTTTTCCATGCTTGGGCTGATACAGTGGAGACCTACCTAGCACAAGTTTTCTGTTCCCTGTATGCAACTAAGATTGGCAGATACACAGTATCATGACAAGTTTAGTTTTGTTAATAGGAAGAAAAAAAGGGCTTCATGCAGATCCTTACTATAAATTTTACTATGTGTTTTTAAGTATCAGAATGATTCTAAAATTGTTGAATGCCAAATGGTTAATTGGATAAATTATCCTGAATAAGGTCTGCTGGAATTCCTATTGCAAGATAGAGGGAAACATTCCATTTCAAGTCGCTTTTCTGAAACTTGATTTATTTTCAGAATAATTTTGCATCTACAATTGTCTTTTTAAAAGTCTCTTATTTAGAATGGAAAGAAGAGGCAATGCTGTGTCATCAGTGCAGTCATCAGTTTATTTAACAGATATATTTCAAGTGAAAACCAAACACTTTTGGTATTGTTAGCTATAAGAATCAAATAAAATTTTTCCTTCACTGATAACCACAGACGTACTTAGCAGGAATTTTTCTTTACTCCAAAATAAGCATTAAAGAAAACTCTTTAGAAAAGAATTTAAACCATTCTGCAGGTATTTTTATATTGCTATAGCCTAACTCTAACTGCAAGTCTTTCTTACACCCAGTTACATGCACTCAGAGGTCTAAAACGAAATCTAATGCTAAACAAAGATTTTTTGCAGTTTTTCAAGTGTAACTACACGTTAAATATCCAGAATTACTTCAACTGAAGAAATTACTGGTATTTGTAACCCTCCCAGATCATCAAGTCACTCCTCGATCAGGGAAATCTCAACTGCTTTCAGATATGTGTCCAGTGTGTCCCAGTTTTCCAATCTTTGTGTTTGCACAGATCTTCTAAGATGCCCTAGCTGAAAAACAGGCAGCTCAATTTTGCTATCCTCAGAGGTTTGTCACCAGCATATTAACAGTGGTTCTTGGTCAGCTGCTATCAGGTTGAATATGTCATGGCTGAGCTCTTCCAGCCTTGCCTCAGATATTTTAATGTCTTTCTTTCACCTAGCTGCTAATCTTTGAAAGAATAATTTGGCTGAATATGACCAGAATTACTTAAACTGGTTGGCTTGCTGACAGACAACATGATAGGCGAAACATACTTCCCTTTGAAACCAGGCCAAAACCAGATTAAAATTCCATTTCCTCTGAAAGGGATTTTTATTTTATTCTCCTGTTACTGGTATCAGCACTGTGTCATTTGAATCATCATTATTCAATAATGCTGAATTACGGAACATCAACACAGAGTATATCTCATAACAGACCACGTTTTTGTACATTTGTCTGCAGGTGACTTCTAGGAAAAATAATGACCCACTCAACTAATAATTTCTCAGCCTGAAAAACTTTGGCATATAAATAGCTTAAAAAAAATCATTGATGTCAGAATGTATTCTTCTAAGCACACATACAACATTAAATGCAAAATTTGTGGAGTGATTGAAAGTAGTAAGTACTGTCTTTTTTACATATACACATTGCCTGTTTCTAAATTTGAGTGTTCACTGTCTGCATGTGATTAGTTGATCTCATGGATATATGATTCAATGAGGTTATGCAAAACAGTTTGGACTAAAATAACATTTAAATGAGGTTGAGTGATTCAGCATTACAAAATGTTAGGGACAGCTTGTTACTGGAAGTGCACTGAGTAAACTTTTGTTGTCTGACAGCTCCTGGGACAAGATTTATCCAGGCCCATCAGGAAATGTCTTGACAATCTTTATTTTTGCCTGCATATAGGAAAGAAGATGGGAGAAATGAGGAAATAAGGTAGTAGAGAGCATCTGTGCAGGGAGCACTCTCTCACAAAAGGACCCATTTCTTTTCCAAGCAGTGCCAGGAAGCAAAAGCCGCCTTCATTAACAGACTATCTACACATAGGTTGAACCTTTCCAAATAGGAGTAGGTTTTGTCACAACCTTAGAGAATGTTTATTTCACCAGTTTGTAATAAATGATATATTTTGGCACTAGATCTCAGGGTTTTTAAAAGTTAGGAGATCTTACGTATAGACAACACATTTTCATAGAATTCAAGAGAATACTAAGCTGCCTGAACAGGATCACAGTAAAAGCCAGTAGCTGAGGGAATTTACACGTTTTTACCCATATTCTTCATTGCAGAGGCATATTTAAACTGGTATGAAATATAAAGACTAGCACACAAATATACCTTAAGTGGATTTTGATTATCAGACTACTAGCTTTAAAACCAAAGGCAGTCTGCATGACCAGAGGCAGACAGGGAAATTGTTTTCCCCATGTGAAATAAAGCTTTGACACTGAAGAGGAATAAGACAGAAAAATGGTGCTGCAGTTCTGTCTGGTGCTACAGTTAGGTCTACAGGCTGTTTCACTTTGAAATCAAATTTAATTTATAGAACTGTGGCATATAAAGCATAGATCTATGATAAAATTAGTGATTCTGGCAACAAGATTCTGAATTTAGAAACCTGATATTCTACATTTCAGTTAAAACTGAAATAAAGACAACATAAACTGAGAAATCTGTAAAGTTAATTTTGTTTTCACATTGTTTACAGCAGTGGTAACAAAGATGTTAGGGAAGATTAGGAGGGTATTGCACTTCAATCACAGTATTACTTTAACTATTAAAAGGAGAGAAAGATACTAAAGAAAGGCGGAGTGGGAAAGGGAAATATAGAAGGATTTCTTAGCATATCTGGAGGAAAACACAATCATAGAATCATAAAGGTTGGAAAAGACCTCTAAGATCATCAAGTCCAACCACCACCCAACACTATCATGACCACTAAACCATGTCCCGAAGTGCCACATCTACACATTTGTGAACACCTCCAGGGATCTTCCCCAGGCAGCCTGTTCTAGTGCCTCACCAATCAATGTATCTGGCTGGAGAATATATATCCACTTTGCATGCCTGTGGGGACAAAAGTTCATTCTGCTTGTGGGGAGGCCAGTGAGAAAAAAAAAAACAAATCACAATGTTTTTTCATGTGCCACTTATATGTCGTATAAGTTTACTTCAGTTAAAGAGAAAACATTATGGAGGAAGAGCATTTTACTCCTAAGTTAAAAAAAACTAATCATAAATACTCTGTTCCTGAGGATAAAATGACAATATGTTTATCACTGTCATTTTTCTTCTAAATTTCTTGAGGAACTGCCATAGAATAAATCTGTGTCGAAGTTATTGAAGCTCATGGATATTTTTTTTTTTAATTTGTTCCTGCTACATGAGCACACTTTGAGTGAAGAAATGTGGGAGTACTTTTTTTTTCTTAAGGTTTAGAATTTATTACAGTGACATGCTTCTTCAGATATACCAGATTTATGGCTGCGAAGCATAAAATCCTCATTTTATTCACTTTACAGTCCCTATATCAGAAACATCAGGAGATGCCTCCATGTTATATTTCCTAGAAGTGACCTACAGGAGCATATTTATTGAAGAAAAAAGAACAGATCAATCTTTGTGTTCTTGCAATCTCTTGTGCTGAATCTGTAAATGTCTCTTACTCCTTTGTGGTTTTTTTGGGCACTCTTCCTACAGAAAATCAATTAGAATTCCCTTCGGACAGTCAAACAAGCTTTGAAAGGATGTGTATACTTGAAGTAGCATATTTCTAGCTGGGGAAATAAAAATATTTAGTTTAAGTTTAATATTTAAGGAAGTTTAAGTTTCAGTTACTAAGTTGTTTTCAATCTCCAAAAGTAAGAAGCACTGCAAATAAATACCATGTTAAGAAGTCCTAATGACATTCTTAAGAAAGTTTCCACTGAGGACATGCAGCATTGTGTAAAATATCCTAGAGATGCTTAATTAAGATTCAACACTTCAGAGCTAAAAATGTCTCACTGCTAATTCAAATATAAAATTTGAACTGGTGGTTTGGTTTGAAGTGTGGGGGTTTTTTGTTTGTTTGTTTGTTTTTGTTTCTTTTTTTTTTTTCCCCTGTAGGTCCCCCCCCCCCCCCCAATTCTATAGAGGGAAGACAAAAGCATTACTGAACAGGGATGTGATGGATAGGGCACTTCACTTAAATTATTTAGGACATATCTTAAAATTCTAAGCTGTCATCCTTCATCTGTGTGCACCTTACTGATACTCAACGTACTGAACCCACGTAATGCCAACTGACCAACAATATCCAGTGGCATCCAGCTGACATTATGGGCCACCAAACATAGATTATTCATCTCTCTGATCTGCATGTCAAAGGTTGATCACCTTTCTTTTTTGATAATTGTGGTGGCTCAAAGTAAATGACTGTAATTGTTTTAGCTGGGGTTCTTTTCTTTACCATATACTGTTTTAAACATGTTTAAAGAAAATAATATGTGCAATGTGCAGGTAGAATGGAAAAAAAAAAGAGAATCTGTATGAAAAAAAATAGCTTCACTTATCACTGAAATGTGGCCTCAGGAATGTGACATAGGGAGATAAAGTTGCTATCTACCAGAGATTAGCTCTGGTAAAGCTAAACTGAAGTGTAAATTTAGAACAGTGTCAATGAAGAAAAATATCTATGATTATTCGAGAGTATTCAGAATTAATTTCCTAAAAAGTGATCTGGATAGAAAATAGGTATTTTAAAAAGGCTTTGAAAATTCCCTTGTTCAATCCTGAAAAATCTTAGCTCTATACATATTTTGTCTTTGCCTATATGGCTTCTTATAAAAGTGTACTTTGTTGTTCAATATGAACAGAAATACTCACAAGGTTTAGTAATCTCATGTTTTATCTTATTCTTGTGAAAACTGGGATTCTTCTTTCAACTACTTGTTATGAGAGGTTTGAACATGAAAATCTGCTCTGGAAAATTTTAACAGGTCAGAAAAATCTGCTCTGGAAAATTTTAACAGGTCAGTCTCCATACAAAAGATTTATATATCTCCCTCTTTTTTAAAAAATTTATATACCTACTCAAATCAGCTTTCAAAAGGTCAGATGTTGAAAACTGTTCATAAAATGCAGATTAAGAAATCACCCACAGGAATGAATCATCAGGTCATTCAAAACCAGGCTGAATTTGAGACCAGAAAAGCAGGTTGAAAATGTTGTATATGAGTTATTCATCAGGTCTAGGTAAAAAAATTGTATTACTCATGACAGCAATTATATGCACAGTGTATTTCAAGTCAGTTTTCTCGTGTGTGATCTTAAGTGTCTTCCAAATTAATCTTTAAGGACAAATGAATTAGAATCGTTAAGTAATTCAGACATATTAGGAAGCTTACTCAGAAGTCCTCACCTTTTCTGGCCCAGTGGCACCCGCAGTGAACCAGTACGACACCTGTAAATGATGCTTTATGCTTCACAACAAAATAAAGAAAGAAGTGAAGCGGGAAGTGAAATGTAAGTCAGTAGTAGAGAGTCTTGCAAGTAGCATGTTGTGTTTCAGCCACAGGTTGGAGACCACAGGCTTGGACTTTAGGGCATGCAACAGTTCTTATCTACTTTTATAACCAGAGCAAAATAGATTTTAACAGAGACAATATGATTTCTGAGAAATCATATAAAATCACAGAACTAAATTAACTGAACTTTTAATTAATTCTTTGCCTCTACTTCTTCTCAGTTTTGAATGGTTTTCCTTTTATTCCATTTAAATCCCTTGTGCCACATTTTCATTTTACTGTTGTCAGCTATTTAGAAGATAAAATAAACTGACTAATCCTGTATATGTGTTTTCCAATTGTTTCTATATTTGTTCTCATTCCCATGCTGAAAGTGAATTTTGGGCAAGCACAAGGCAGCAACTCTCATTCTGTGTGCCAGCATCACTTGCTGGATTTGTCCATTCACAGCAGTTCTCTGCTTCACTTGGGCAATCCTCTTTCAAAATCAGAATGAAATAAAGGTCTTATTGGTTGTCTTTAGTGAGCCACATTGCCTTTGAGTGTCCTCTCTAACAAAACAATCATTCATGCCATTTCACAGTTACCCCCTCTTTCTTTCATAAAATTGCATGTTTGGTTTTTCGTCATTGGTTTTTTGTTTTTGTTTTTGTTTTTTTTTCCTTTTTTCTTTTTTTTCTTAACAGATATTATCTTACTTACTGGGTGCCAAACTAGAAAGTATTTTGCATACATTTTCTGTACTGATTTAAAGTGCTCAGCTGTATTATGTTCCACAATCAGAGAGGAAATGTGTTGAAAATGCAGCTCTGTCTAATATATCACTATTAACTATCTCATCGGTCTGTATTGAGGAAAGGATTTATTAAAAGTCCTTCTGTCCCAGAGGTGATATGCACTAATAGTTGTGTCTTCCATCAGTCTTTTAGGAAAAATTTCATTCTTCTGCTTGAATACACTTGACATGCAATAAGTGAAATCACTGCAAATATCAATCACTCATATTTATCAGGAGAGCACAGTGAGTTATATATGTGGAAACAAAACTCAGTTTATATATGGGTTAAGAGTTATGAACCATCAACTTACAGTACAAATTATTTCATCACACTGCTAGTAACTTTGTTTTACTACCAGCTGATGAATATTTATTATGTTCAGAGAGTTAAAAAAAATCACAGAATCACAAAATAATTTAAGTCAGAAAAGAATTTTAAGATCACTGAGTCCAATCATTAACCTAACACTGCCAAGTCCACCATTAAACCATGTCCCTCAGCATCATACCTACACATCTTTCAAACATCTCAAGGGATAGTGACTCAGCCACTTCCATGGGCAGCTTGTTCCAATGCTTTCACCCTTTCAGTGAAGACATTTTTCCTGATATTGAATCTAAACATCCTCTGGCAAAACTTGAGGCTGTTTCTTTGTCCTATTGTTTGTCACTTGGGAGAACAGACCAACCTCCACCTTGCTGCAGCCTCCTTTCAGGTGTTTGTAGAAAGCGAGAACGTCTTTTCTGAGTCTCCTCTTCTCCAGCCTAGACAAAACCCAGTTCCCTTAGCTGGTCCCCATAAGGCTTGCATTCTAGACCTTTCACCAGCTTCATTGCTCTTCTATGGACATGCTCAGCACCTTAATGTCTTTCTTGTACTGAGGGACCCAAAACTGAACACAGTACTCAAGCTGTGGCCTTGTCAGTGCCAAATACGAGGGGACAATCACTTCCCTTGTCCTGACAGCCACACTATTTCTGATACAAGCCAGAATGCTATTGGCCTTCTTGGTTACCTGGCCACACTGTCAGCTCCCATTCAGGTGGTTGTCAGCCAACATCCTCAAGGCCCTTTACCATGGGGAAGCTTTCAAGCCACTCTTCCCTAAGCCTGTAGCGCTGCATGGGGTTGCTGTGACATATGTGGCACAAATGGATCAAATGTCATCAGAATTGCTTTCTAAAACCAAGGAGGCAAACAACACTAAGTTTACATACCATAATGTGTGGACTAAAAAGTTCATAATGCACACAACAGGGTAGATAAAGATTTACACATTTTTTAAATTTTTGATTTGCCGACTTGATTTGCCAAATCCTTGTTAGGGAGTCCCTGAACTCAGTTGGTCCTTACTTGATACAAATTCTGAAGTCTTATTATTTAAAGAATTTTTATCTAAATAGTGATCTGACTCTACTTGCTTAGCCAAGCAGATGCCATCTTCTCACAGCTGGAGCTGGCATAGCTTTAGGCAATTTTCTTCTCCTGCTGTGCAAATACTTACTCCATTTCACTGTCACTTATACTTCCTCTCCAGAACAGAAGTAATTCTAGTAGTTGTCACAATATTGGATCAGGGCTGCCCCAGATCTATAACAGGTGCCTCTGTTAACCCCTTGCCCTTCCTAAAGGGGAAGAGAAAGGAAATAAGGGAGAGAGAGAGAGAGACTTATCGATTAGAAAATTCAAACAGTTTTAACAAAATTAGTAATATAAAATGGAATACATACACAAACCCAGTATCAAACCCAATCTGCCTGATGGTAATTACATCACTGTCAACACTGATTCTGTGGAGCAGTCCCTGGGGAAGGTCCCAGGCTGAACTCAGCAGCAGACAGCAACTGGATACAGGAACTGGATTCTGGAACCAGATTCAGAAACACATGGATTTGGATTGAAGGCAGAATGGACAGAGTCCTCTTCAGATGCTGGCCACTGAAGAAGAGAACTTGACCCTTGTGATCCCTTAGCTTTATACTGAGTATGACAGATATCAGATGGAATACCTAGTTGGTCAATTTAAGGCCACCTGTCCTGTCTGCTCCTCCATGCAGGTGTGGCCTTTTACTTTCTGCATACCCCAATATGGCACACGAGATTTAGCAGTGACTTTGGTCTGCATACCAATCCTTGGTAGTAACTCTATGCATGGAGCATCACCACTGCTAGAAGCAGAAACTGTCTAAGAAAATACGCTGTTAGCTTCAGCAAGTGCAGTTAATTAGAAGAGATCTATCGGAAAAGCAAAATCATGGAACAGAATTAATTCTGTTCTAACTCAAACCAGGACAGTAGTAAAAGACCTTAAAAAGCTATCATCGTAAATAGACCACAAATGTGTAAAAACACAGAGGAAATCCCAGAGCTCACTCATATTCAAAAAGAAAAAGAAAAAGAAACATTGCCCATTTCCTAATCAATATCACAGAACTGCTATTGTCTTAACGTCTCCCTTATATCTATTCTAAATAACTTACTAGTCATTTCCATCACTCAATACTTACCTAATTTTAGATAGCTTATAACTATTTTATTCCAATTGATTTTTTTGAAAGATGAAGGTTTCAGCATATTTAATAATAATAAAGTCAATTATTTAGATGAAGTGTACTTTTGATCAGCAAGAAGGTACAGAAAATCTTAGCATTAAAAGTCTTGCCAAATTCAGCAGCTGGATGCTTTTCCTTGAGGAAACCATTTTTTTATGCAAAGAAAACAAGCAAACTGAAAAGTGAAGGGAAACCTGAAAATAAATATTAGTTTTGTTACCATTGAATTCTACAGCTGGTTTCCCATTAGCTTTGCAGGAAACAGAACTGGCAATATGAAGATAACAGTATTTTAAAGTGATTAATTAGTCTTTCTACTGAAATCTTAAGATTATTTCTGTTTTTTTTTCTTTTTTTTTTGTCCAGTCTTAATTCTTCAGTTGTTTTGGGGATAAAAAAAAATCTTAATAAAGTTCTGAATGGATCAATTTTACTCTAAATATCCCTCATTCAGTTTTTGCTCCTATTTCTCTGAGCCCTGTTATCTATGTTGGCTTTCAGGTAGTCCCTATAGATACGTTAAATAAAAGTTTAAGGAGTAAGAAACAGTTGTGATATCAATGCTCAAATACACAATAGAGCTTCCTTGTTTTGTCAGGAATGTTATTTCATGTAAGTAGAATAGTGAAGAGACAGTGATTATTTTTTGTAAAGAAAAAAATTGAACTTTTTCAACATTTCTCACTTTATTATACTTTTATTAAATCAATAATTTTTAATGGTCAACTTAAAAAAAAAATTAAAACTATTGTCTTCCTAAGAAAAACCAGAAAGAGGGAATTAACAAAAGAATTGTAAAGGAATTTTCATTCTGTATGAAACCTTTCTTTTTTTTTTTATAAAACCTGATAAAGAGTTGGTTATTTCTGTAGAATCCATCTACAGTACTCTGATTTTTCTCTCTGTTCTTCTCTTATTCTAAGGAACAGCTCAAAAAGCTACAGTGAAAAATCCATGAGGTGTAGCAAAGAAAATAGCAGTGTAAGAGGTGCAGTTAGAACTTGGTTTTCTGTCAATGCATTATGAATTATAAGCACCAAAGACTTCTTAGAGGAAGTAAAAAAAAAAAAAAAGAAAAAATATGAAAGACTTCAATGGGGCCTCAGTGAATAACTTGAACTTGCAGTCTCTGACAACTTTTCTACATTTCTTTCTTTTAAGTTACTTTCTTGTTCAGAAAAGAATCAAGGTCAGAATAAAAATGAGATGTGCAATGGTTTAAAGGTTGTACCATTAAAATTAACATTAAAACTTGTCACTGTTGCCCCTCATATATTGAAAAGGAAACAGCCCATGCAAAGGAGAAAGATTTACCTTTGGAAATCATGCACTGTTCTCTGTCATGTGATTCTCTACAAGATGGATTCACAGACTTATGCAAATTTTTGCCTAGTTTCCTACAGTTTGGTAACTGCATTCTTTGCCAGCCTCTCCCTCTATACTTTCTAGTTCACTGTACAATTTTCATCTAATTAGACAGATAGACTTGAATCTTAAAAAGATACCCCAAATTCTTAAAGGAACGATAAGAAATGGAAGAGAAGGCAGACCCAAGTTAATGAACTTAACAGTGAGCAAAGCTACAGAGTAATTTTAGGTGCTGTCTGTTCTGCTTGACACATTGGCTCCTCAGATGATTGTCTGAGTGACCGGAGGGTCTCCAGCTGTGAAAAGCTTTGCACTTCAGAGACATTAAGCTCCTTACAAGGCACAAAAAAATAGAAACCTCTCATATTCCTTATACTTTGAACATGACTCTGAAAGTACTAGCAACTGAGGAGGGAAGAAAAGAAACTTCAACAAGCTGACTGTTTTTATCCAGTTGTTCATTTAGAAGATAATATTGCTGAAGAAGCAAATTGGAGCAAGGATAAGAGAACAGTATAATACATTTGAGGAAAAAGTTACCAGTTAAGCAACTTGTTTTCTAGTTATCATGTCTCAGTTTCAGTAGAATAGATTTTGAAATATGGAGAATATTGCAGGAAGTTTTAACACTAACTTTAGAGAGACTAGATTTCGTCTGTAGAATAGGAAGTGGATCAGTAATATTTGGAACCCACATTGTTTTCTTTAAGCCACAACAGACTCAAAAACACAGGAAATTACAGCTCTGTGCAGCAGTCATACCTTCTGTAGACTTGGAAGAATTCACAGTTTCTTTTAATTGAAAATAATTGTTTAAAATTTGCAAAGACTGATTTTGATTTTAAATTCTCCCAATGGCTGTCATTTCTGCCCAGTTCTAACCTTTTTTCTCTCTCATAATCTCAAGGTCCCAAAGACCTGATATTCACTCATTGACTATTTACTGTGTTAATTTTATTCTAGCTTTCTGATCTGAATTGTAATAAATCCTACATCCTGTGGAAAAAAAAAAAAAAACAAAGCAACAAAAAAATCCCAGAAAATGTCAAAGTAGAATGTTTGATATCAAAAAATCCTTTTTTTTTTTTCTGCATACTGGCATTGTATGATGCCAGAAGCCCCAGAGCTAAGAAGATAAACATGTGTTTTCCCATCCAAAATTCAGAAATAATAACTTTCCAATCCACAAGACCCCTTTGCACTCATTACTACTATGCAGCTTTCATATCTTGGACCTGAAATTAGCTTCCCAAGATAACAGGCTCTGCTGTTGAAAGGCTCTACCTGGCTGTAGCTTCTAATGCTCATAAGATGCCTATTCTTTTTCTCCTATTTGTGATAACACCAACATGGTTCATGACTCAGCTGATTAGCTGTTGGGCAGGGAGTCAAGTATCTCTCAGCAAAATTTCAAGACCTCTGGCATGAAGACAGTGAAAAAAATAACACTGGCTGATAGATCTTGTAAAATGCCTGTTCTGAAGCTCAGTTAGGGACCAGCCAGGCTTTAGTCAAGCTAAAGCAATTAAGAATTCATAGATGAAGACTTCAAATGAAGTTCATTTATTCCTCATGCTTTACAGGATTCTAAGGAGTTAGAGATTAGGTCATAGCCCTTGAAAATCAGCAGCTATGTTAAACTAGACCAGAATTTATACCTTGATTCACTTCTAGCTGGTGACTATATTTCAGCTAGGAATATACTAATCATGTGGCTGCTATCATGGCAAGTATTGTAATAGAGAACCAAAATTAGTTACTGCAGAATCATATGAAATGTTGTTGATTGTGTCATTTGAAATTCATTTAGCTTCAAGCTGTATGAGTACCTTTTAGCCAAACAATATACTCAGTACACCATACATAGGTGTTTTGTCACCTCAGGTTATCAGGAGTAAAACTGAATAACTGAAGTATTTAACCAAAGAAAAGACAGGAGGGAAAAAAAAAGGAAGAAAAAATAATAATCTGTGAGGCATTACATTTTCTAGTTAAATGTGCTTCTGAACATTTAAAATAACTAATCATTCAAATACTAGAAAATTGAGGGTGAATATGCACAAAGCAAACCTTGACAGATACTATTTTTTTTCTGAGTAAGAAATGGTAGCTTTCATAGACAAAATAAATGGATCTTTTTCTCTTGAACTAGCATCTAGTTAAATTACAGAAGAGATAAATTATTTTCTTTTGATCTTCACAAATGTGAAAATAATTCTGAATATGTTTTCAGTAAAATCCGGTTCATAAATCTGTAGCTGTTTATACACTATTTTTTTTTAAAGTGCTTATTATTGGCAGAGCTGTTCTCACTGACATTGAATATGGGGATTGTGTTTCCCCTTTTACAGCCAGTGGGAACTTCACTAGGCTGACATGACTTGTCAATGGCTCTGTTAAAAGAAAAAAAAAAAAAAAAAAAGAAAGAAAAAAAAAGAAAAAAAAAGAAAAAACAAGGAAAAAAAGAAAAAAAGAAAAAAAGAAAAAAGAAAAAAAGGAAAAAAGAAAAAAAGAAAACAAAAGAAAAAAAAGAAAAAAAAAAGAGAGAGCAGAGCAGTGCACAGAGACTGCAGTAGGACACTGGACACCTTTCAGAGCTGACAGGAGTTCAGGTGTCTGGACAGTGGACTAACAAAGGCACAGGATGCTCTGGGAGCTAAGTGTTTGCTGGAGGCCTTTTGCCTCTCTAGTAATGCAAAACTGTGCTCCAAGGTAGCCACTGGTGAGCCAGATATAAGAGGAAGAAGAAAGTCACGTGATGCAGGTTTTTTTTTTCTGTAAGTCCAGGGTTTAATCAGACATCTCTGCCTCTGCTTGCTTCTTCCCTACTCTTTATCAATTTTTCCCCATTTCAAAGTGGAGCTGCTGCTCACATAGTTCTTGTGAAGCTCCCTTCCCTTTTCTCTCCTCCCTGGCAGCTCTTCAAGTTCCACTTACATTCTCACCCCCTTTTTTGGAAGATCACCTGCCTTCTCCAGGCTAACTACCCTCACCAAGGCATGAGAACAAGATGCACATTACAGGAGAAGGGTTCTATCCCAAGGGCTGTGCAGGTAGCAGCCAAAGCCATCACTCAGCATACAGAAGCAGTCAAAAAGGGCTTTGAAAGTCTTAGAAGAAATGATGAGATAAATAACACCTGCCTTGAAAGGACATTGGAGTGAGGGGAGGAAAGCAGGCAAACCTGGAAGAGAGGAGGAGAGTTATGATAAACCTTTAGTCCCATTCTTTTTTCTTTTTTTTTTTTTTTTCCTTTGGGAAACTGTGCTTTTTCATTTTTTTCTGTTGCAGTTACTCCTTTACTACTAGAAAAGACATTGACATTTAAGCATATTCCTTCTGACATACTTGGTTCACTCCAAGATATATATTCATAGTCTTCAATAAACAGGGAACAGAAATTATTCTTGATACAAGAGCATCTTTTCAGGTGATCCAAACACAAAGGGTGTGGAGAGCTGCACATACAGCTGGTGCTGGAAGTGCTAGAAATGGTTCAGTGTGGATAGAGAGGCTGTCCAGAGTTCTTCCAGTGTTTGCACAAGAACAGTGTGTTAATCTTAAACTTATGTGCGGGGTCTACCATCTGGCAATGTTCTTTCTATCTGCACCTTTCATTGGGAAAGGGAATGGTTAAAATAGGAGTGGACATTGGTTAACTGATAACCTTATGACCCACAAGTGCAGGAGTACACAAGCAGGGATATGTAACTCCCAGGATATTCACAGGCATCTTCACATTGACTTGGCCGGTATCTTCTTAAGAGATAATACTAGTGCTCCCAGTGGTTCTGATGCAGAAATTCCAGAACCCAGGGTCATTAGAAATCACTTTGGCCAAGCCCATCAGGATGACTATCAAGGCTTGCAAAAAAACAGAGTGGTGGGCTTTGTGGTTTGCATAGTCACAGCTGCCTAAGAGAATGTACACCTGTTTGGGTACCCCCAGAGACTACAAGTCTGCAAGACTTCAGCCAAATTGTCCACAGAAATTGTTTACAGAAAGAGAATTTGGAGGATGATGTCAGAGAACTCAAGTACTGTTTTTGTTCACAAGGGATTTGCCACTGCAACTAGGTAGCCACTGATTGGTAGGAGTTGGAGACTGTGAAGGTTCATGTGGAGAGCCACCATTTTAAACACAGGAATGGGTTCTAAGTCAGGTAAAGAAGTAGCATCAGGTGGTAGCAGAGGGCCTCTGCTGTTTTCTTCTGTACTCAGTATGGGATGTTGACCATCCTATGTCCCCCCAAAAAACGCTTTCCCACTAATTTGACATAGCCTGCTGCTCAGAACCTGAAATAGACAGGGGCATGACATTTACAGTGGTAGAGACTCCCAACAGTTGTTATTTAAACACTATTTTGTGCTTTTATATTTGCTTGATGGATCTACTTATTGAATTAGTTTAGCTGAAACATGAAATACAACATATACTTAGAATGAGGGAAATTCCTGACATAAGAATTAAGTTTAAATGCAATAATAACTATAAAGATTTGAATGTGAATCTTACTACAGAGCAAAAATTCAGAAACTGATACTTGTGGATCTCCGCTTTAAAGGAATGTGATGCTTCAAAGTGTGCCTGTTTTATTGTGATGTTTTTTCTCCAGCCACTAAGAAATTTGCAGAAAACTTCTTGCAATATGGAAAGAGCTTGAAGTATAGTCCTTTTTCTGGCAAAATAAGAGTTTCTGAGTATCTATTCTGTAAATGAAGAAAGGATTCGTGTATTGCATCTTGATATTAATAGTTGGTGTTCCTACATACAACTCCATCTGCAGTAAAATCATGGATAACTGCAATGTGGTAGTAAAGAAAAAAAAGAGAAGGAGATAAGCGTTACTTACATTTTCATGTTGGTAACTAACTGATCTGTACTGTGTGTATTATTAGCAATTTACTTCCCATTAATATTAAAAATATTTCATTAATGATAACTGGAGACTTATTCAGTCAGTGAAACACACAGCAGGTTTTCAACAAAGTTTTGCCATAAAAGTTTGCTTCTTCCCATCATTCTTGTTTAGTCCTCCCAGAGATCTGGGAGAAAAAACAAACCAAAACAACAAAATGACAAAACAAAACCCAGACCCAAGATTTTTAACTTTATAGTGAAAGAAACTAAAACTCATGATCACCTACTATTTAAACTCGGTTAATAGTATAGTGTTTCTGTTGTAATAATGGATTGAACTGGATGCATTTAATCCTAGTGTGTGAGAAGCCAAGATTCCAGTTCAGTTAAAAATGCAGAACCTGACGTAAAACCGCTTCATTTTCCTTTCCTATTGAGCCATCTTGTGGTTAATAGCTGTAATGTACTCTTGCCTACACACATTTAAAATGATGGGAAAGTTGTCTGCCCACTGTTACCACATGGTTACATTAATAAGAGATCAGATGTTAACAGGTTTCTTGGAGCGTAAAAAAAGACATAGTATGATACATACAAATATAAAATAATGTGTACATCGGAGAGAGGAAATTATTATTTTTTATTTTAAAAGAGGTAACTATCAGTACTTCAGTATCAATAAAGAGGCTGTTAGAATACATTGCAGCTGAGGCCACACATTTTTTTGCATAAAGAAAATACACACTAGTAAAACCATTTTTCCAGGCATGAGAACTAAAGCTGTAGTGTCTTAATTATGTACAGACTCTCATGAGCAGAGTTTGGGAAACATATTATACTGTAAATATTAGTCCATTTCTCATGTACTTTAATTATTATGGTCATAGTGATGCTAACCAACTATTTTCACTCTATGTATCAGAAGAGTCTACCTAGAAAAAATGTTCTGCTGTGTCATGTGGAGCCATTGATGCATAAACAAGTAAGGAGATTTCTTTCCTGCACAACAAATATATTATGCAAATTACACAAACGGGAAAGTGAGAAGTGGTCACATCTGTATTGTATTATTTATGTGGATTCAGTAAAGGAACCTTCTACTAGAGAGTAAAACTGGGAAAAAAATTTCCATTAAAAGATAGACAGATCACATCTTGAGTAAAAGTAATTCAGCTATCAGCCATTACTTAACAAGGCTCATTCTTTATACTAGTGACCTTGTTTAATGGCTAAGCTTCTGAAGCATCATTTTCTCTATCTGCACAGTATAACTCCACGGACTGTGCAGCAGTTCTTTTAGAGATTTTGTAAGCCTTTAACAACATTTAAAACCTATATGATATCTGGCATAAAATGGATCAGTGGCAGCCCTCTGAGGGAAAGAACAGAGAAGGTAAAGGATTCTCTAGGAGCTTGCTGGAGCACCTGAAATTAAATAGAGAAGTTGGAAGCATTTCAGCCTATATTCCCAGCTGGAGGACTCAGGTGAAAAACAGATCACCATGAGGTAGTGCTAGTACTGAGAGCAGCTCGTTCAGAGTCCTTGATGAATTATGATTTCTTGCTTAATTTTGTCAGAGGATGCTGACTAGGCAGCTGTTAAATATGTTCAACATCAAACGTAATAATTCAATATGTAAGATTGATACTGCTAAGCAGAAAGCAAGGGGAAAAAAAAAAAATTATTAAAACATAGGAATATTTGTGCCTTACAGAAGAACAAATCTTGCTGGTTAAGTGGGTCCCAGCTAAGGGACAAATATTCTGGGAGAAGTGACTCAAAGGAATATTAAATATGATAGGGAATCTGTAACAGAATCATAGAATCACCGTGGTTGGAAAGGACCTCCAGGATCATCAAGCCCAACCTTCCTCCCAACATCTCCCTAATCACTAGACCATAGCCTCAAGTGCCACATTCACTTGTTTTTTCAACACCTCCAGGGATGACTCCATCACCTCCCTGAGCAGTCTATTCCCGTGTCTAACCACTCTCTCAGAAATTCTTCCTAATATCTAATAGAAATTTTCCCTGGCATAACTTGAGGCCATTTCACCTCATCCTATCATGAGTAATTTGGGAGAGGAGACCAACACCAGCCTCACTACAACCTCCTTTTAGGTAGTTGTAGAGAACAATAAGGTCGCCTCTCAGTCTTCTCTTCCCTAGGCTAAAAAACTCCAGTTCCCTCAGCTGGTCCCCATAAGGCATGTTTTCAGTCCTCTCACGAGCCTCATTGCCCTTCTCTGGACCCGCTCCAGCACCCCAATGTCCTTCTTATACTGTGGTGCCCAAAACTGGACATAATACTCAAGGTGTGGTCTCCTGAGTGCTGAGTACAGGGGCACGATCACCTCCCTACTCCTGCTGGTCACACCACTTCTGGTCCAGGCCAGGATGCTGTTGGCCCTGTTGGCCACTTGTGCACACTGCTGGCTCACATTCAGCCAGCTGTCCACCAGCAGCCCCAGGTCCCCCTCTGCCAGGAAGCTCTCCAGGAAAGAGGCAATGCAATACTCAGAATTAAAGGCCAGCAAATCAACACAAGCCAAATCACCGATGTGTGTGTGACCATGTACATGTTCATGTGTGTGTTACGTTTCACAAGCACCAGCAGAATGTTTGTGATATCAACTAAAAAGACAACAGCAGCACAATCACACCTGAGAAAATCTTTGTAGAAAGAATCTTTCAGTTTTACAGTGGTGACTGGACCGAGTCAATCTGAAAAGAAAAAAGGTGGTTTATTAATGGATGCTAATGACTATGACGGAACATTTCTACTAGTATTGCTAATACCATTAGAGAAGTTTCAGGAATAGGAGAGTAATTTGATATAACCCTGCTTTTTAAATGACTCAATGCAACTGTAAAAGAGTATGTGGATTAAATGTAGGACAACTAAATACACCTTTTAAAGAGACAATTTATAACATCCTCAGAGATAAAGCAGCAATAATTGGATTAAAAATATATCATGCATTAGCCTCCTCAGTAGGGTGCAATGTTGGCTAGACAGAGAATCTATGCTAATGAAGAGGAGTCAAGTGACATTTTCCAAGAAATTCACATTGAGATATTTGCTGGGCTCAGTCTAAAAAATGTGAATGAAAAGAAGTGACTAAGGGAGGTCATCGAATTCCTGAAGGTGCAATTGCATACGTTTGTTGTACATTAGCAAACAACAGTGACAGCTGAGGATTTAAACAAAGCTAAATAATTGTCTAAATTAAGATAAAAGGTTTAGATAAACAGCAGACAGATGACTGCACCTGAAAGCTGGCAAGACCACAGTAATTAAACAGATTTCTACATTTATAAGATAAAACAGCGAAGCAGCATGTAAACTACAGAAAAACAAGCAGAAGGGAACTTTGGTACTTTGGTTTTGCTATGTCAGCATCACAGTCTCCCTTACAGTCTACTGAGGTACTGTAAGATCAGCACTAACTTAGCAGATGCTTTGCCATCTATGTCTTCATCACATATTCTTTTCTGAGGTTCCCTTGTGTTTTAGTATCCAAGGACTGAACAGTACTTCTGCTCAAGGTGCCATAGCTCAGGAGAGAGTAGTTGAAAGTACAGGGTGGAACACAAATACTTATATACTGTACAACCATTTCTTACAATGAATGCTGATTGCAATATTTAGAAGGACTCTTTCTGAGGGAATAGATCAGCTCAGAAGTCACCATTCCACATTCACAAGGGGATGGAATATTACTGCAAACTCATTACTGGGATTCCATCTCTTTTCCCATTTTATAGCCAAACCAAACCAATCAACAATAAAACCAAACACCTCAAACAGTTGGACAACTTTAGAACAGACCTAAATGTAGAGAAGATTGGAAGACTAGGTGGAAGAACACGTGTAGGAACTACCTGAGGTATGTCTCAGACATTTGTGCAACTCCATTACTTTGGAAGGCTTCATCAGCAAATCAGCAGAAGTTGACTCATGCAGTTAGGCCAAATAACTCATCACTGCTTCAGGGGACCAAATAATTTAATCCTTTACAGTTATTTGTGTTTCTGTAGTGCATTTTATAGGTGTAGATAGCAAGTGTAGTAATTAATTTCAGGAAAAAAAAAAAAATGGAAATCAGAATGACTTATGGCTTTCTTCCACAATTACAAAAGTGTTTAAAACACAGAATCTAAGAACATGTTAAAATATGACATTGCATGACTGGTTTTGATAGACGTATATTTGCATACGGCTGGAATAGTCCATGTGCTAATGAAGAATTGTTTTTCTTCTCCTGTGTTAGAGAAATACACAAAAGAAACTTCATAGTTGGCTGTCCTTCACAGCTTAAAATAACATACCAAAAGTGAGAGTGAAGGGCAGGAAGATTCAGAATGGGAGAAAAATGAAAAAAAAAAAAAAATCTTTTAACAAATCCACAATTCTCCAGATCATACTTGACAAGAGGCATAAAATGACACTATGACTCCAGTGAAATCATCAGAGAGCAGTTAAAGACACAGATGGTGAAGAACACATTTCCTTAAAATTACCTAATAAAACATATGAAGAAAACCCTCAGTTCATGAAAATTTATAGAACATTTTGCTAATATTTTACTGCAGATATAAAACTAATTCAGTCCAAATTAAATTGACTAGAGAAAAAGAACAGTAAAATCTAGGGAAGTTTAAGATCAATATAGTAATAAAAAACAGGGTTAGACAAAGAATGATCCTTTTCTATATGAGTGTTTCTGTAGCTGGGCAGCAAATATTTTTGTTTCAATCTTACCTAGATTATGATGTGTAATAATAACGATTTTGACAGTGGATAGTGCAATTTTATTACTTTAAAAAATGAAGATCCTCTGGTGACGATCAGGAGTGGGCAGCAGCTGCTGGAAGAGTTAGAGGTTCCTGCAGAGGGCAAGCTTGGGCCATTTTACTGCCTGTGAGCCCAAACTGAGTTACTCTGATTTATGTATATGGTACACTTCTAGTTCAATTTATTACATTTTCTTCATTTGTTATTACGACTTTGCTAAGCAGTTGTTTATATCTCAGTAGTCCTGAGACAATTCTAAATAACTGGGTATCAGCTAAAACAAATGCAAGAGGCAAATCTTACCACATCTTAAAGCAGACTCAAAAAAATGTTGCGGTATGGAATAACAACTAAACAGAAAACCAAAATCTATAGAAACTTTATTTACCCCAAGCTCCAAGAACATTTATGTAGTTTTGCAAATTTTTCTTCTGCTTAGAATTGTGAAGTTTCCAGTGTTCAACTCTAGACAGACAAGTCCTGAAATGTCACAAGAAAGCTTTTAGCATACTGTATTGCAAGTAAGCTCAAGAAATTTGCACCTTAATTTTCAGCCTCTTTAAAACAAGAAAACATCCTGAGTTCCCAAACTAGTTTTGAATGGAATCTCAGTAAATTCTTCAGAATATTTTACCCCTTAAATATATTGTGCAATGTCTATTGTGTGGTTCATTGGCACAACACACACATTTTACAACTGAAATGATAATGAACTAAGCTGTGAAGTGCGTTCAGTGGCATAACAGAAGCAAAAGAGATTTAATTCCAGAGTTTCTCAAGATGTCTTGGCATAACAGACACTATATGTTTATCAGCCTTCCTCAAGATTCACCAAACCTGAGGCCTAAAAATAATGGAAGTGAAAATATTATTGTGGATATTAGTACTCCAGATTTGTCACTAAGCAGTGTTTAATCTTAACACTGACCAGGCATGCTCGGTAACCAGAAATTTCTTCCTAAACAGAGTTCAAAGTGACTGAGCATTCCTGTACTACCATGTACCATAACATACTCATTGGAAACCTCCCTGCAAAAGTACAAACGGAGTATCAGAGGTTTACTCTATTTCAGAGAACACCCATGGGGTTTCATATTGACACTGTACAAACCTGAATTTTACAGAAGTGGGCTAGGGTTCTCATGAGAATACACTCTCTTACAAGATTTGTAGCACACATGTCTTTTTTAGTGAAAATCCAATTAATATTAAAAAAAAAAAAAAACAGCAAACCCCAAGCATTTCTTGTGGGACTTGAGTAAAGCAAGAATTAAAGAGTCCCAGGAAACTGAAAAGGCTCTTGGAAATTGATACCATTTTGGGGGAAGAAAATGTTTTTATCTAGGTTAAGCAGACATATAAGTATGGAAAAACAACCTGAGACACACACAATACCTTCCTCCAAGAAAGTACATGGAGATTTATAGCACAGTGTCTATCTTTTAGTCACCATTAGTCATCCTCTTAGTCACCTTTTCATCTCTTATTAATATAGGAAATGATGTGTCCTGGAACAATTTGAGAGTTGTATGTATTTTGTCAGTCTTTTGATCTCTGGTTAGAGCAGCAGAACCTCTCACATCTTTCTTGGTTGAGAGGAAAAGGAACTGATACCTAAGAGTAGCTGCAGCATTTTCTATAATGGTGAGCTTTAAGGCCATGGAAGCCTTCCTTCCAGTACAAATGGAACCAATAAGCATGTCACCAAATGGGGAAATGTTGTAATGCATAAGGAGTATTCTGAAATCTTTCACATATTGACTAGGTTAGTATTCTGTTACCAAATCTTCCCCTGTAAAACCTGTTCCATCTATTCAACAAGGCAATTAAACATGAATGCAGAGAGAATTTAGAAAGGCAATGCTTTTTTTAATGACTGCTGTCATCCTGTTCTTTCAAGATTTCTTCTTTTTTTTTCCCCTCACTCTTTAAACTGTTTTAAAGTTTTAACTTTGCCTTAAAGTAATAATAATAATAAAAAAACCCAACCACTTTTCTGTAATTTTAATTATTTAATTAGAATAGGATCTAATTATTTTTAACATAGATCCCCCACACAAACCCTAAGATCATTATGTGCTTGCCTGTGAGGAGATCAAGTCCAAGGCCAAGTCAATGCCTCAGTAAAACATTTCAAAATCCATAAAACTTCAAATCTTTCAGTATTTCAAGGTTCAGAAAAGACTCTTTTTTATTAACTGAACTTATTCTAGAAACCAAGTGTTCTGCTCACACATACAAAATGACCCAATTTTCTTAGAAAAGGAACAACAAAGTAAAAAGTTATTGCTTTTCTTTTTCAGGACAGTTTGACAAGATGAAAAAATAGATACGTGTAAAAACTACTGTCAGCTGGATTTGCTCAGAAATTTTTGCCTCATGTTCACTGGTTCAGATGGGGACCTATTTTAAAATAGGCTTGATAGTGCTTTCATAGCTTACAGAACTAATAAATGAAGATAGTAAATAAAGAATTATTAATAAAATAGAATAGTTAAGATTTGCCCCCTCATCCCCCATCCCCCCCACACCCCAGGTAAAAGGGAAATTATTATTACAATAATTGTAAGAACAACTTCATCTACTAACTGTGGAAGAAAAATCTTCTGCCAAAGGTGGGAGAAATGTTTTCAAACATGCCTGTTTTGGAGTGAGAGCTGAAAATCTTCATCACCTACCCCCTTCTTGTATAAAGGAGAAAGAAGTTCTAGCAAACCTGCTGCGCAGAATTTCATTATAAACCGTTGTTATTTCCTCCTGATAGAGCCCTTGCAACTTCACTTCATGTAGCCTGATATGTATCAGAAAGAAACAGAACATAACATCTCCAGAAAAAAATGACTGAAGCATTTGAAAGTTAAGAAAACCAGTTTCAATCAAGCAGCAAGAGATTTAGAAACAAATGCCACCCCTTACCTAAGTGATCCATTCATAGGGCTCCTATATAAAACATGTTCATAAACCACCCCTCCCTGAAACACCTCGTCTTGGCTATATTTGTTGCAACATGAAATCCAGATGCTATACCCTGATCACTTCTACTAGATGGAACCTCACAGACAACATCCAGGTGAAACAGCAGGGGTGAGCTACCTCTCAGGGCTAAGGTGCCAACTAGCTTAGTTTTAAAAGCTGGCTTTAGAATCTTTAGCAGCAGAAACACATGCAGCTTTAAGTTCAGGAGAGGATATAAGAGCAGATTTTGAAGGTCTAGGCTTATGAGGTGGTGACTGAAGTAATCCAACGTACTGAGCTTGGAAGTCCCTGGGTATACTTAACATGCCTGAGAGTAGCAAAATTTGTGTAGATAAAACCAAGATTTTTAATTCCCAACATATATAATCTATCTTGGTACTGTAATTAATGAAATTACTCCTTTAAATGACAGTAGAACCCTAATTCACAACATAGCTAAAATGCAGTTTGTTCCCGACGTAAGTGGCATGTATGTCATAGGAAAATTTGCAGACTGAGACACTGTTTTGATGTTTTACCCAGATCTTTACTGCATATCTGAATAGCATGCAACCAACAATGTAATGTCAGCCTTTCTCCCCAGATGAACGCCTCTTACTTCCAAAAATAATGTAAAATCCATATTAGATCTAATGTGGAACTGGTTTGAGGCTGTAGCCTCAAAGCTTAACATTTACATTCAAAAGCTTAAATTCAGCACCTTCTTTTGCTTTGTTTCAGCTGGTTGTAAGGGTTTTCTTAGGATATTGTACTGCTTGGGACTTCTATATCTTGCCATTAGACCAAGTTTATTAAATCAAACTACATTTACTCGTTTATAATTCCATCCCTTTAATCTTCAAAAAATATTTCTCTGAGGCTTCCCATTGATATCTATCAAAAGGTGTGGTCTATTCCACTTTAAAAAATGGAACAGTGAAATGGATAGTAAGAGCAGGAAGCCATAACCATTGTCACTCTATTTTAAGATGAGGGCAGACCTTTCTGGTTATTAAGTCAGAGAAAAGAATAGCTGTTAGAGAGTTTAAATTAAAAAAAAAAAAAAAAAAAAAATCTACTTGAATGAATTCCAGTGAAGATAAGAGAAGTACAAATGATATATTCCATTATAAACCTTGTAATAACTTAAAATTGATTAGTGTTTGAAGACTGATGGATAACTACAAAGCATTACTATTATAAAGCAAAGTGCAATTTTTGATAGCATGCAACTACTTTAAGATCTCTAATTTTTCCCTCTTTTACAATATTCACAGCAGAAATAAAGAGATATCTGTCATTCATGAGAAATGAATCTAGTTCTGAAAATGATATTGTTAGTCATGTCAGGTTTTAATAGAGATAGTGAAATAATGATTTGGAAATAACGGGAACCAGGATCAGAAAGAATGGTTCAGACGTGCAAGCACAGGAGGTCTCTATCTGCTTAGAATCTTTATTACAGTAGGTCAGGCAAAGGGAGTTCAGTTGCAAACATGAAACTTAGTATGAATATATTCGATGTTATATGGGAGAAAAAGCCCATATAGGTAATCCACAATTCAGTCATAAGCTCCTGAGCAAACTTTAGTCTCTTCCTTACATTTTTTCAGTAACTGGCATGTAAGAAGAATGTATAGGACCATAGTTAGAAATCAGGCCATGGGAAATGTACTATGGCTTTAAAGAATAAGGCAGAGCCTCAGAAAACATGTGTGAACTCAAGTTATCTTTTATCAAGCAATGAATAAAATGTTACATTAGACTATTATAATATAATATAAAATCCAATTTTGAACTCAAAGCAATTCCATTTAGAAGAACATTCTTTCTCTGATGATGATGTTTTAACAAAGCCAGCACAATTTAGGATGGTAGTTGAACTCTTCCATTAGAATTCAATGTCACAAATATGGTTATCTTCTTTCTACTTTTTAGTTTCCCAATGACATAAGTTTCAAAATAATTGTATTCTCTTTCCTGTGTTGAATTTTTAGATTGTAGGAAATCCTAGCTTCTTTTCTAGGCATCTATCAGGCTTTAGATAGATACAAAGAAAGATAGATAGAGATGGGTCTCTGACACACAATGTGATGAAAGTGGACATGACAAGTCCTCATGAGAACCAAACTGAAACAGGGTAATGCAGTGTACCTGTTGAATTTATGTAAGGATGTTTGTTGAAAGCATAGATGCTAATGTAGCTACCTCTCAATAGGAACATTATCCTCCATGCAGACTTCAGCTAGTTTTCCCTTCTCTGACAATGCAGTTAAGAATGAGTGCTGGAAAAATCACTGATTTTATTTCAATTTAAGTTTCGTGTCATGAAACGAACAAATCCATTTAATAAGAAAAGTAAATTACCAATGGTTTCTGATTTATTTTTTGTAAAGCTCTCAGTATCAGTAACAAATGTGGACTCACAATTTCCAATGGAGGTTATAATGTGGAACAAGACAAAGAAGAATTTAGCTGAACTGTGAAGAGCTACCATTGATAAACCTGTTTTAGGTGGAATATGACAAAACTTGGGGTGTTTACATGCTTCAGATGGGGCAGAAAAGAAAATTATTGTAGGTGTCCTGGTTTGGCCAGGGTAGGGTTAATTTCCACAAACAGCTGCAGCTGGATGGGGCCACAGCCAGGATAAACAACTGACCCAGCCAATGGGGCATTCAGTACCATACTGATATCATGTCCTCTAGATAAGGGAAAGGGTGGAGTAGTATTTGATTTTTTTTCATGAGTTAGCTTGTGGCTGGAGTAGGGAGAGCTGCTATATCTTGGGTAAGGGGTTTATTGTTACTTGCTTTATATGTTATTTCACTGGTATTATTTTTGTCTCCTCTCTCTGTGTTGCTTTATTAAGCTGTTGTCATCTCAACCCACTGGGGCTTTTTGTTTTCTCTTCCTCCTGATTCTCCTCTCCTGACACTTGGCTCCTGAGGCTTAGCTGCTGGCTGAAACTAAACCATGACAGTTTGCTTTAAAATACTGGTGTCTAATCATAGAATCATTTTGGTTGGAAAAGATATTTAAGATCACTAAGTCCAACCATTAACCTAACACTGCCAAGTTCACCACTAAACCATGTCCCTCAACACCACATCTACACATCTCTTAATATCTTCAGGGATGGTGACTCAGTCACTTGCATGGGCAGCTTCTTCCAGGGCTTACAGCTCTTCTGGTGACTAAGTTTTTCCTAATACTTAATCTAATCCTCTCCTGGCACAACCTGTGCCCATTTGGTATTGATTGTTATTTGGGAGGAGAGACTGACACCCACCTCACTACAATCTCCTTTCAGGTAGGCAGTGATAAAGTCTCCTCTGAGCCTGCTTTTCTCCAGGCAAAACAACCCCAGTTCCCTTAGCTGTGCCTCAGAAGATTTGTGCTCTAGACCCTTCACCAGTTTAACTTCCCTTCTTTAGATGCTCTCTAGCACCTCAGAATCTTTCTTGTAGTGAGGGGCCCAAAACCGAACACAGTATTCAAGGTGCGGCCTCTCTAGTGACAAGTACAGGGGGATAATCACTTCTCTAATCCTACTGGCCAGACAATTTCTGCTATAAACCAGGACGCTGTTTGCCTTCTTGGCCACCTGGGCACACACTGCTGGCTCATGTTCAGGTGATTTTCAACCACCATCCCCAGGTCCTTTTCCATGGGAGAGCTTTCAAGCCACTCTTCATTCTGCACAAACCCATGCTAACTGCGCCTGATTGCCTGGCTGTTCTGTACGTGCCATGTGATGGTGCTCAATATGATCTTCTCCATAACCTTCCCTGCCACCAAGGTCAGGCTGACAGGCCTGTAGTTCCCCAGATCCTTCTTCCAGCCCTTCCTGTGGGAGGGTGTCACATTTGCTAGCTTCCAGTAAACTGGGACCTCCTTGGTTAGCCAGGATGGGTGACAAATGATTGAAAGTTGTTGGGTGAGTACTTCTGGCGGCTCCCTTAGTACCCTTGGGTGGATCCCATCTGGTCTCATAGACTTCTGGGTGTCTAAGTGGTGCAGGAGGTTACTTAGCATTTCCCCTTGAATTGTGGGTGCTTCGTTCTGCTTCCTATCTTCCAGCTCAGGTGTCTGGGTATGCAGAGAACACCTATTAAAGACTGAGACAAAGAAGCTATTCAGTACCACAACCTTTTCCTCATCCTTTGTCAACATGTTTCCCCTTGTACCCAATAAAGGATGGAAATTCTCTGTAGCCCTCCTTTTCTTCCTAATGTATTTACAGGAGCATTTTTTATTGTCTTTTATGGCAGAAGGTATATTAAGTGTTAGTTGAGCTTTGGCCCTTCTAAATTTCTCCCTCTGTAACCTCACGGCATCATTGTAGACCTCCTGAGTTCCGTGCACCTCCTTCTGAAGGCCTCAAACTCTTCTTTTTTTCCTGAGTTTCAGCCAAAACTCTCTGTTCAGCTAGACCAGTCTTCTTCCCTGCTGGCTTGTCTTTCAGCATGTGGGGACAACCTTGAAGACCAGATTTCCTGGCCTCCTTTGCCCTTCATGACTGCCTCTTACGGGACTCTGTCAACCAGTCTCCTAAAGAAGCCACATTCTGCCCTCTGGAAGCCCAAGGTGGCAGTTCTGATGACCCCCCTCCTTACTTCTCTGAGAACTGAAATTTATTGTTTTGTGACCACTATGCTCAAAATGACCTCCAACCATCACATCACTCAAAGTCCTTCTCTTTTCCCAAACAACAGGGCCAGTAGGGCACCTTCCCTAGTTGGCTCAATTACCAGCTGTGCCACAAAGTGATTTTCTACATGCTCCAGGAACCTCCTGGACTCTTCCCTCTCTGCTGTATTATATTTCAAGCAGGAATCTGGTAAGTTGAAGTAACCCCTTAGAACAAGGGACTGTGATCGCAAGACTTTTCCCAGTTGCATATAGAATATTTTGTCTGCCTCTTCATCTTGGATGTTCTATAACAGACTCCCACTCTGATATCTGCCTTGCTGGGCTTGCTCCTGATTCTTCCCCATAAACACTCAACCCTATCGTCACCATCAGTGATGTGCTAGACAATCACAACTGTCCCTAATGTACAGGGCTACCACACCACCTCTCCTTCCTTGTTTTTTCCCTTCTGAAGTATTTATGGCCACCTATTGCAGCACTCTAGCCACGTGAGTCACCCCACCATGTTTCCATGCTGGCAGCTATATCATAGTTAGGGCTATTGATCCTGTCACCTTTTTGCAGGGAGAAACCCTAAATTCCTATGTAACCATTCTCTGGTGCTTCCATGGTTTCTTATATATCAATATCCCTGGTGTCTTTGTTGACACATGGTTCTCCATCATCTGCCTCTACCAAGACATCAGACCAAAGGATCTCACTGGCACATCATCCTCAAACATTGGCATGATCCATGAAATGGAAACAATCCATATGAAAATCCAAAGTAGTGTTTTTCAGAGTTCCTGCCTATGTGATGTGACAATATCACAATGCAAATGCCATTAGCCTTGTGACAGTAGTCCAGGAGAAAGTTTTCTGGCTTCAAATTTATTTTCCATGACTTATGTCACTGTGTTGTGCGGTATTGTAGTATATATCTTATTCAAAGACATCACTAATTTGCATTGGCACCAAAATCAGTGCTAGTAGTAATAAATAATAAACACTGAGTGAAAAGTGAATATCAGAAGAATCTTACTTCTCCTGAAAGGGAATGAAGAAGAGAGAGTCAGGATTTTCTCAGTGGTTCCCAGTCACAGTACCAGAGGTAATGGTCATAAATCAAAATGTGAAAATTCATGTGAACATAAGAAAAAGCTCTTTCACTGCGAGAATAATCAGACACTGAAACAGGTTGTTAAGAGAGCTTTTGCAACCTCTGTCTATGGAGCTACTGAAAATCTGGCTGGATATAGTCCTAGGCAACCTCCTTTAGGTGTCCCTGCTTGAGCAGCAGGGTTGAACTAGATAATTTTGAGAAGTGCCTACCAACCTCAGCATTCATATGATTCTGTGATGAGAATAAAAAAAAAAACCAACCCAAAGACAAGTTGACAGATACTGAAATACTTCCTCTTTAGGGCAAATCTTTCCCTTGTTTCTACAAGTGCAGAAGGTTGGACAATTGTAGATGATGAGGGACACCAATCTCTTTGCCATCACGCCCCACAATAAAAAAAAGGAGGCATCACAAAGACACCACTGTAATTAACAGGGTGTTAAAAATGATGTTGTCCTGCTTGACTGGAGAGACAGGAGAAAGGAATTTGAACAGTCACCTGGTGGATTCTCACAAACTCTGTGGTATACTGTAATGGTTTGAAAACAAACCAGCGAGAGACTCCAAGTCAGAAATACAATTTAATAAGAAAAAAATAAAATAAAAGCAATAATACAAAGGAAAACCACAGACAGAGTCAGAATACAACCTGATACTCTGTAGTTAGGGTGGTGGTAGCAGTCCAGATGAAACAGTGGTCTCGTAGAAAAGATCTGGTAGCTCTTGTCCTCTGGAAATCCAGTGGGTAAGGCCCCCCGTGCTGTACTGAACCCCAGTTTATATCCAGGTGGGAGCACTTGGCTCCTCCCCCTGGGTGGAGCATCTCACAATGGGTTGATATCAGTCTATGAGTCATGCAGTGGATCCTTGATGGTCCATTAAACAGAAATAGCTCCTGGGGGGAGCTCTGTATGAGTCATGGGGCGAGGCATGGATGGGCCCATTAACAGGGAGGACTCCTCCTGCTGGGTGGGAAAGGTGTTAACATCTCCCCTGACCTTGAACTTCTTTCCTTATCTGTTATAGCCTGGGGTGTGAGGTCTGTCCTGGGCAGCTGCTACCCATGCTTTTCTTAACAGCCCATGAGCACTGACATAGAGAGTATAGAATATACAGTTTTGGTTCTACCCACATAAGGATACACTGGTCCCAGCCCCTGTAACCATGACATATACTTTCTGCATTCCTAAGCAGAGGGGAGGCCTAGCAATGGTGGAGCTCATGTTTTGCAGGGTGAAAAAAAAGTACTGTCCTTACAGTAGGCACATGAAAAATATTGTGTCTCTGGGCTTTCAACAGTGGATGATCAAGTTGCTTAGTAAATCCTTCTGCAACTACTTCCTAAAGTTCTATGATCTGTTGCTTCACCTTCAATGGTAATTCAATTAATTAAGGCCAAACTGATGCATTGTTGTCTGTAGAGGTTAATTATTTTCCTTTCCTTGGCACAACATCAACCTGTGCCACGTAAAACTGCCACAGAGAGAGCCTAAATGTGGTTTGAGGAGTACCTCAGACCAGAAACTCCTCCCATCCCCTAGAGTGGACACAGGTCATGCTGCGCCACTTGCACTCACAGCCAAAAAACACATTTTAGACATGGTGAGCTCGCTAATGCAGACATATAATTAAATCACAGTGGTAGCTTGATGATGGATCCCTCATACCCACACAGGAAGGTTTTTCCCTGTTAGTGGTGTTTGAGAATTTCCAAAGTGTAAACCCTGAGTTTCTGGCTCAATGGCATGTAAGCCAGTGCAGCAGTTTAAGACAGTAGTAGCCTAAATTTGCAATATTAACTCTCTGCCTACAGTCATCATTCCTCTGGCAGGCTTCATGGAGTGCAATGTGCTTTACCACTCCAACCAATTCGGCATACATCTTGGCACTTTTCCTCATTTCCCACTTACTGCTAAACTAATACACTAACCTTAAGACTGACATGTCTACCACATGAATATTTCTTCTGTCAGCTCTGCTACAAAGATGCTTGCTTCCAGCAGATATCTTAAAGAGCAAGAACAGCCAGAGCTCGTTTGCCAGGAGCTGTTTCTTTCAATGGCAATGAAAACCAAAATCCAAATGGACTTTCAGCCCTTTGGAAAATGCCATCCAACATCTCTTGGAATTTTTAGTAATCTGTGGTGTAAAAGGTGCAGTTTATGCCAAAGTAATGATGATGACATTTGTTCTAAACGTCCCATTGTAAACATGAATGGTGTATTTTACACATGAACTATAGTGCTACCATCAATTCCAAATGTATTCAGAATCAAAATAATTTTGAAAACATGATAGAATAACCTATGACCATATTTAATAAAATGGTCTTAGGGAAGGAGAGTTATGAATGTAAAAATTAAGGCTCTATTACAGATGGTTAATATTTAGCCATAAGCCAGTTGGAAAAATACCATCTTCTCAGGATCTCTTGCAGATGAATAAAGCAATTCATTCTCAGCAGAAAGTGATTTTGACAGATGCCATAATATGCAGGTAGCATTAAAGGTTGGTGAATAATTTAAATGGCAACCTAGATAACCTCTAAATACATACAAAAATAGAAAAAAATATATATAAAAATATATGGCTTATTTCCTTTTTTCATCATGCATCTTTGAAAATAACAGTAATAGTCCTAGCATGACCTTAGCAGGAATAAAAAATTACTTATGGGCAAAATTGTAATGCAGTCATTAATTCTGAAACCTTGCTGTAATAAATTGAATTACATAACAGACATCAGTTCCGTCTTGCATGGTTTAGTTTCTTGAAGTGTGATGTAATCTATCTTTTTAAGTGTTTTTGAACATGAAAGAGGAAGTTCTTAGGAGTGTAAGTATCTTATACTGGAATAGACAAGAAGTGTCTCTACTCCAGGAGCCTACTTTGAACAGATGCCACCCAGAAATGTCAATGGGAACATTAGTCTTTACATAATGCATAGAATTGTCCAATTCTGTATCACGAAAATAAATTTCTTTTCCAGTGTAAGTGGTGATCACTTTATTTCCCAAGGTATTAGTGTTGATTGATGGTTTCTATTTTTTGGCCTTACTTGAAGCTTAATTGAAGAGAGAAGACCCATTTATCCCTATTAATGCTGTTTATATTCTCATCTTAATTATTCTAGCGTCGTTCCAGAGTAACTCCTTCAAGATGAATGCATTTGCTCTGCCTTTCAGTTAATGTAAATAGATCTGAAGTCAAGGGTCCTGATTTGAAACTTTCATCAAGATTTAATCTACCTCCAGAGTAAAGGCAAAATTATACGGAAGTTAATTCCAGCACCAGTGGACATTACATTTTATGTTTTATTTAGACAGCACCTTTGATGTAAAGCACCAGGAAATGATAAACAGGGAGCATACAGAGAAATAGAAGCAGCAATCAAACAAGGAAGTGGGAACAAGCTATCAGGTGCTTGTGTAGAAAGAAAACAAAGAAGCAGCATCAGACAGTCATTAAAATCTGTGCTGAAGCAGTGCTACAACCAGGAGGAAAGAAAGATTTAAAATAAAAATGCAGGATGAAGATAGGGGAATCACCTGAAAAAATATCTTCCTTGGGAAAAGATCTTTTTGTGGAGAGCATCACTACTCAGAGCATAACAAATAAGAACATTAATTAAAGAATTTCATTTATTCTGCACAGCCTTTGGTTAGTAGAAAGCAAATCTCATATTTCCAGAACGAAATAACTGTCTTGTTCAGGAGGTATATTTGTAAATGGAATGTTTGCATTTTAAATGCTGTGTTTGCATGGAGACATGAGCATTAAACACTGACAAGGCAAGAAAAATACTGAATTTCTTAGAATATTAGAGCAAGAGAATCTGCCATTCTCCATTACCATACCTGCAAGTTATCATCTGCAACTATCGGGGAGAAGTTGTCAATCAACTCTATTGCAAGGATGAAAGAGTAGATGGTACAGTTTAATTTTATTATGGAAATTGATTTGCATCTTTTATATGTCTTGATTGAAATCTTTCCAGGTAATGGCATTGAAGAATACTCATAAAACTGCCATGACTGTGGTAATAACTATTATTATGATCGAATTTAATAATAAAAAAACCTGCCTGCAAGATGGGTAATATGAATAATTCATGTACAGTGTTGCTTAAAATGTGATAGAGAGAAAAAGACTTGTAGGAAAATTCTTAATGTATCCAGACAGGGATGATAATTGGTTTTTGCTACTAAATGAGTACTTCATGTACAAGACAGCACTAACAAGGAAGGAGAAGAAATTTACACATTGGGGAGACAATTTCATTTATCTGGTTACAGCAGGATAAGCGGAATAAATAGTTTTCCTTAAAGGAACTGAGAGAAAATGCATATCCTGATAATAATTAGTTTTGTTTACAACTAGAAAACAACAAAACAGAGGACACAATAGCATTTTTTTTCAATGCGTAATGACATATATACCATATGCTTATGTAGGACTTTGTTGTGCTATTAATCAAATACTTGAAAATACTGACCAGAAGTGCTGTCTTTTAGTTGCAGCAGAAACAGGAGTCTGGCATATGGAGAATTGTTTCACAGTTGCACTTTATTTAATTTTGTTTGATTTCTTTTAAGTATACAGTATCAGATAAGCTTGTGTTTCCTGCTTTTATTGCCTACCATCTGGTGGGAAAAGCATGCAATAGCATATAAAAAGGACAGATGACTACAACAATATTTTAGTGGCAGGGTTTGAAGTTACAGTGGGCGAGTTCATCAAGGATGTCAACTTCAGGGACAGAAAGCCAGGCAAGAACTCATCTCTCTACTCTTGCCCAAAGGCACTGATTAGGTTTGAGAGTTGTCACTTCACTCATAGATATGACAAGTAGAATTTCTTATACGGGAATGTCTATGATGTCTCTGTAGAGCAAGAGAAGCTTGAGTACAAGCTAAACTCAAAAGCAGCAGTCTATGTCTTCCAGTTTGAGCAGCTTAAGGTGAGTAGTTATTTTCTGTTTGCCCAGGTTTTTTCAGTACAGAACACACACGAGGATGTCCTACCAAACAAACGTGACCAGAGCAAAAGTTTTTGTAAAAATAATCAGAAAATCTGTCTGTGAAAAAATACTGCTGTACCAAGAATCTTTCTACTGGTGTCAATATAGCCTTTTTGTAACACTTTGCTTTTGTCCTCCCTGATCTTTAGGTGTAGGAGCTTCAGCATTTGACTGTCAAATAGCTGTCTCATTCTTTTTTATGCTTTCTATTTATAATTGAGACTAGGCATACATAGGAAAATATAGAAAGCTGTAAGTACTTGCGTTTAGCAGTGTGGAAGGGAACCTACTTCTGTTTGGAGTATAACACCATCTAAAATTATTAAAACCAAATTAAATCAAATTTCCCTGCTCCAAAATGCATAAGAAAAGCCAGTAACATGCCAAAATAAATTAACTAGTCTGAAAAAAAAAACCAAAACCAAAACCAAACAAACCCTTGGGAATTGCATTTAGTCAAAATCTCTGATAATACCTTGTGCTTTTCCCATTTCTAATTCTCTCTTGCTTGAACCTGAGATCGATCCTCTTTGTTCTGGCTTGTCACCAAGGTCTCAAATTAACGTTGATAAAACAAAATGTCAATAAAGAAGGCTTTGGAAGCTGCAGTGGGAAAATAAAATAAAATAAAACTGTATTCTTTTGTTATGACTATGGCTTTTGACTCTGTTTATGATGGATTACTTGCTATGGAGATTAGATCTAAAGGGAGTTAGACTTGAGAAACTATACAATAATCTAGCTAAAAGACATCTCAAGAAGTACTGTAATACAGTAGTCTTGCTAATATGCCTATAGTTGCTTTTCCAAGATTGAGATCTGGAAGTGATAAGGCCCCTAGAACCTCTTTACCATAATAGCCATGATAGTTTACAGGATAACTCAGAAAAAAAGTCAGAGCTCAAAAACTACACATCCGTTCCTAAGAAACCCAGGGAGCCTGAAGGGAATGTTGTCCAGAGCACTGGGAAGAGTTTAAAACACATAAATGATAGCTGCCGACACTCACTGATGTTTGCCTGGCTCTTGAGAGCAGGCTGTGGACTGGATAGCTGCAATGAAAGGTGGCACCACAGGACTGGTTAGGAATGACAGTCACTGCAGTTGCCAAGCACACAGCAGGTTAAGATCCATGTTAACAATCCCGGACAGGATATCTCAAAGGGTAGTTCAGTTCCAGATCACTGCCTTAGTGAGAGCTCACTTTGTCCCTGGTCTCAAATTAACAAGTTGCTAGAGAGATGACCAATGCAAATTGTAACCCACTGAAGATCCACATGTAATCAAGAATGCACCAAACCACCTCCACATGAACAACAGCTACTTCCAACGCATGCTTCTCAAAAGTAACAACTTCACCATGGGAAGTGCATACTGTTGAGCACCTTAGGCTTTTCTTGCATGCTGTGGGTTATTTGCACACAGCTACAAACGAACTTAAATGTGTTTCATGCTGATAATCAGTAATAAATCTGCTCAGCAGATTGAGTTATCAAATTGAATAATTTTATTAAGTAGTTCATGTAAGCCAAACACAGGTATTTTAAATAGGTGGAGTGCATTAACTAGAATCATCACCAATTGACAAAAGGTCTATCTGATGTTCTCCTTTTTTTCTGAGTTTAAAGACTGGAAGGAACTCAGAGCCTGTTTTCAGGATGCAAATGTCTGCTATTAAAACCATAAATTTAGGATTTGGTTTAACCTGAAGGAATTCTACATTCTTTAAGTAAAAAAGAGATCTGAGCAACATGCCTGTTCTGTTATTCAAATATGAAAATGGTAGGTAACTTTCATGATTGAGGTGGACATTCACAGAAAGCTTTATGGATGTACTCAGACTGAACAGGCTCTTGCAGAGATGCAAGTGTCTGAGGCAAATCACTTCTTATTGTGTTTCTAGTTGAGAGATTACTTTTCGATTAAACATATTCTTGTAAATATTGTTTCTGTTCCTAAAGCACTTACAGAACTATAGACTGAAGTCAGACTTCATACTCTTGTTCTCCTTGGCCATTTCTAAACTTAACTGTGGAGAAGATATTCCCATCTTTCTGGACCACAAACAGAATCTGGACATTATGTTGATTCTGCAGTAAAACTCTTCACACTTTTGTTAATCACATTGGAAAAATCAATAACAGAAAGGGCCAAAGAGACATATCAAAAGATATAGGAAAATCTGTTCCACTTCATTAACATAGTATCCAGAATTGCTGTTTCTGCATGTTATTGAGTTGTAGGGATGTACTGGAGTTTTTAGAAATAAAGGCAGCACAGTCATGTACTATCTGCACAGAACAAAGCAATTCAGAGACAAAACAGAAAAAGGAAAAATAAGCTTCTTGGTTTTCCACTGAGTAAAATAAGTGAACAGTCTTTAGTCTCTGCAATTTGAGCCTTTAAACAGCTATTTATTAGATTATTTTATGGGGGAGGGAAACAAACAAACAAAAACAAGAACAACAAAATATCTGGCCTGATATGCAGTTGAAATAGATCCAATATATTCAATGGGGGTTCTACTTTCCATAGACAAATCTTATTTGTATGAGCCTTAATATTTAATACTACATACAGGGATGAGAAAAATTTAGCAGAAGAATGTTATAACTAAAATCCGGATCCATTTACGTAATTTCATTTTTATGGTGAATAGCAAAATAATATGCTTTCTTTAAAAAAAAAAAAATTAAAAGTCTTGTAGCAAGAAGCATTTATTCTGGCTAACACAGATTTTTTTTTTATTTTTTTTTTTTTTTTAATATCAAAGTACTGTGGAGGAACAGAAAGTTTTTGTGAAACTTGCAAATACAGAGTATTTCCCCTGACATCAGTGATATTAGGATTAGGCCAACGGGAACTTCTCAGGGCAAGTACTTGAGATCATCTGTCAGAAATGAGTGACATGAAGAGACACAGTGAGTAACATTTTCAAAGTAAGGAATTATATGTAACTCTGCTAGTAAATGAAATTTCTGTAAATTAGCAATGTCCAAAGGGCATATAATTTAAGAACAGATTTTTTTGTAGCTGATTTTGTGGATTTCATGAATATTCCAGAATGAGAGGGGAGACATTTGATGAAATTAGACATTCTTTGGTGATCCAGATAGCCAAGCATTGCTGGCTTTCTATTTCCACTGAGAAAAATAACTTGCATTACTTGTGAATCCACTATAACTTTAGGATAAATGTTATCTTGTGCTCACAAGGACATTCATGTGGCATTGTGAGACTCAGTGTGACTCCTCCTCTGTTTCCTGACATACACTTTAAAGTATGTTTTCCTTACAGAAAAAATATGAATCCCATGAAAAATGAGTTTCAGTGGGAAGCAAAACTGGGTTGTGAGCCCTATGAGAAAAAAATTTTCAGGTCATGAAGTTTTCTTTGCCATGCCAAGGGTTTGCAGGAAGGAAAAAGTGATGGACAGTCACCCTGTCTCTTCTCAAAGGTCTACAGATGAAATTCAGTACATTTTTCAGTTTTTTGTTCTCAGCTTTTGAACTTTTTTAACATTTCAGAGAAGGGCAAGATGTTTTTTACAAAGAAAGAGACGAGGATGTCAGCTCAGATTATATGCTGTATGACAGTTCTTTTTTGACAATGGGTTAATGGTCTCATTTCGTGCCTCTAGATATTTCTCATATTGAAAGTTGCTACATACACAGCTTTAGGCTGGGGAATTTAAAAAAAAAAAAAAAATACAAAAACCCACAAAGTGAATCAGAAACACCATTTCTTTGCAACCAATATGAACTGCAAACAAATACAGGACAGATGAAGGAAGTCAACATGGAAAAAGAGATTTAGTAATCTAAGAATTTAGAAAGATTGAAGCTAGACACAAGCACTAGGCCTTGAGCCTAAAAGAGGAGATATATAACTCCTGGCTGTCTGGGGAAGGGGTTGGGAAAGGAATAAGGGGTTTGGCAGGAGTGACATAATTGTTTACTTTCAAACAATCCAGAAGACATTATTCTCATTCCAGATGAGATTAAAAAGAAAAGATCCAAATAATATATAAATTTTCAACATGTTTCAGAAAGTTTTTTTTGTATCAAACAAACTTTTAGCTGAGGTGATTGACAGTACAGACCCTAAAAGCAAAACAAGCGAACACAGTAATACAGCATACTTGGGTAGGTCATGAGCTAAAAGGGATAGTCTGAAATTTCTTCAGCTCAAAAGCACAGGTCTGTACTGTCCCATCTAAAAAAAAAAATCCTTCCTCTGTCAAAGTCACCAACTTCTGGAACCCTCTCCAGAATGCCAATAGGAATCAGCTGAACTTATTCATGAACACTTATAAAACACATGGGTGGTCTGCTTTGAAGTGTCAGTGCCTCAGATGTAATATGCTAATAATTTATGCATGGAACACAGGTTGCATTGAAGGAAAAATCCAATATTGTCAGTTTCCATGACAACCAGTGTGCTAGCAGATTACATTGTGTCACATCAGATGGTTGCTAAGGTTGTGACCTATTTCTTAGTTGTAATCATTTTGCGTGAAGAATTTGGAAATGCTACCTGGAACATAAATGATAAAATATGCCATGTGGTTAAGACCATCTTTAATTATAATGGAATCTTGCATGCTAAATGAAGGACCAACCTTAGACACTGAAGAGGAGGTATAAAGTAATAATGCCAGGAGTGAAAAAAAGGTTTAGACAGTTGTGTAAACAGACAGTGGGTTGGTGTATGACATTTCAGGATGAAGTCAGTGGTTAGCTACAAACTACACCAGCAGCAGGTGTGTGAAGATCACTACCACTTGTTTGGTACTTCAAGTGAAATACACCTTATGCTTGTGCCTATGAGGCAGATGTTTTTAGCATAAAGCCTACCAGTGATATTACCAAGAATTGAAATTGGCAATATAGTCAGCACTGATTGGTGCTTTTACTGTCAACAAGGAAACCAAAGAGGAAAAGGTCTGAGGCACTGAATACCACCCCAACCCTGCCCCCCCCTCCCCCCAGCATTTGATAGTCCTCCCCAGGCACACCAGGAAGGCTGCCAGAGCTGATGTACGTTGCTTCCTTGTGTGAAGAAAGAGAGATACTTGTTGCTAAGTGAGACTTTTCCCTTGCCTCACATCAATTATTGAGAACAAACAAAAAACCTGGTAGTTGGTATCAACCTTTTCCTGACCCCAATTGAAATATTCTCCAGATAGTGGAAGGAAATGATCAAAACTTCTGAAGATTTTTTCTTTTTTTTTAAAATGAGTAAGCAAGAGATCAAGTATTTTATAACTTGTGTGCCAGAGCACAACATAAATCAACCACTGTTGCAGTTAAATGAAAAGGAACACTTTCAAACAGAAATTTGTGCTAGGATACTAGATGATGTCACATCTTCTGGATTCCTTTGTAACCAAAGTTCACTACAATTTGAGTAAGACTCTAACTCACTCTGATTAGTCACTTTTTTTTTTTTTAATTAGAAAAAGTATTAGGTTACTGTTCTTAAGTGTTGCAACTTATGTTGCAATTGTACTTGCAGGGACTAACTGTGGTTTTAGCTAGGAAACAAATGATCCTTCACTACTTACTCATTTTACATTGTCTCTTTGTAAAACGATCTAGGTAGGTAACAGTTCTGACAGCGGAACTGACACTTTCTAGTTGAGCGAAGAATTTTCCTTTTTTTTTTTTTCCCTCCCATGCAGCTACCAGCTTGGAAAGTAATCACTGTCAAACATGATGGTGAGATCGATACCATAAGCCCCACTCCATGCTACAGAAACCCTACTTTCTGTGGTCCATAAGACAAATAGTCCCATTGCCTGTTTAATTATGTAAGTCTGACCAGGTCAGTTGAAATAAAATAGAAAATAGCTCAAGCCATTAATTTTTTTTTTTTTTTTTCAGATTGCTGAAGTGAAATCCAATGGCTATCAAGTGTTAAAAGTTACAGTAACTGAAGTGGGCTTGTATAACCTCAATAATCCACTGGAATTTAACTTCAGTTGTCACAATATGATTAGAAAAATGTAAATAGTTATAACTTGAAAAAAAAAATCTCTTTTTACACTAGTATTTGTACACCTCTTTTGTTGTTCTTTTTGTTTATTTCCTCCATTCTTCTCTTAGAAGTTGTCCTGTCACAATAAGAGATCATCTTTGAATTGTAGGCTCTTCTTTTCAGGTCTGTTACATTAGGTTTTTTGTAAGGCATGCAAACAATATGCCAAATGGAACACTGCGAAATCTGTTTCACGATGTTCTATTTTTCCTTCCACTTGTTATTCTTTAACCTGTTTTGTTCATGACACGTACATTTATAACTGGCTTTTATTAGGAGGTGAATTAACGCTAATGAATAAATATGATAATGGATGTTCCTGCTTCCTTCTGACTCAGTCTGGTCAGCTGGTCCAAACAGAAAGATTTACACAAGTTGACTGTTGGAATAGAATTGATTTGAGTGATTTCCTATCTGCCTGCTTTATACAGAAATGTATTTCATGTAAATACTTATAGTTCATAAGTATTATAAACATCATCATAAGTATTAACTTTTTCATAACAGAATGAAAGATTGTCTTGGTACAAAATCAGGAAAAAACTCAGCTGGAGTGCAGTTCCTTTTTACTGATATTATAACTTCTTTAGAAGATTCATTGACCCACTTGAGAGAAGTTCAATTATGGTGTTAATGCATGAGAGAGGAAGTAAAAAAAAAAATGGGAGGAGGAGGAGAGTATGTCTAGCAACACACAAATAGCACAGCTATTTTATTTCTAGCTACCACTTGATACTTAGTAACATGCTAGATAAAATAGAATTGTCTCTAGAGAGTCATAGCTGCTCCTAGAAACTAGTGTCTATGACTTTCTGTCACTGCAGAATCATTTCAGCTGCTCACCATGACTCAGCCCACATACAAAGGAAAAAGGAGCTCTCGGCGGGAGATAAAAGGAAGCAGACAAGCATAAAAAAGACAAATATAATATCTAGATCTTTTAACAGCTGAACACTTGGGATACTACCTTGGTAACACATGGACACTTACTTGGTGTGTGGATCAGAAAAGGTGGAATAGAATAGTACATTTTTACTGATTTTTTGTGGGTAAATGGGAGCTGAAGACAAGATATTGCTGGTTTCTTTCCTGAGGTTAGAAGCAGTGACATCTACTTGGCTCTACATGAGAGCATCAAATTTAGTGGTCTGGTCCTAAGAAGCAGTGCTTTAAAGATCCCTCCTTTGAATGTCAGCCTGGTTACAGGATGCTAGAAGCCAACTGAGGCTGGCAGAATAGTGTGGATGTAAAATCTACACATTTATTTTTCTCCTGCAGTTAGTTTCCTGAATTCTAGCAGAGAAGCCCAAACTGAGCCTAGGCTTATTGATCCCAGTAGTGGGGCTCACGTTTCTTTAAAATTCTACTCTCCAGCATATTTTTGTGGACCATTAGTACCTTGATGATCCTTTATCCTAGCTGCTCATGTTTCCCATGGTGAGCCTACCCTCAAAAATCTGTAGTGGCAAGCCTTTGTGTTGCTTTCTCATAACAGTATCAACAAAGTATTATGGAACTATCTCAGAATTTTACTTGCACCACCCATTCTTCTGTTTCTTCTGTCCCGTGATCTTCTAGTAGTTAGCAGGGTGTAATGGTGATGTGCTAATTTAAACTCCTTGTGTCTATTTTTTTCTCAACCAAACCATGCCTTGAGTTATTAATTTGTGGTGAGATGAAAAACAAAGCCAGGCTGGGGAGGCACACATATTTTGTGTGTATGCTCCTTCTGATCTACAATGTTTTACTTGCACAGGTATGTCGTGAAGAGTGTGACAAATCATGTATTCTTTGCCAAAATAGCTACACTAGCCAAAAACCCCATGTGGACACAGCTATGCTGACAAAAGAGAGCTTTATGGGCTGACTTCTGGATGCTTGGGGAAGTTATACAACTATGCAGGCAGAAAAACTCCTTCTATCAACATACTCTACCCATACAGAAAAGGATCCTGCTGTCACAGATAAACCAGCATGGATATTTTAGTATTGTGATAGCTGCAATATGAGTTCTGCATCTTGTGCAGTGGCTGAGGAAATTTAATCATGGAAGAAAAAAGATTGGAATTGTGGATATCTTAACCCACTGTGAATACTTATTTAGCAGAAGTTGAAATTTGTCTATCACAACCACAACATCTTATTTCTAAAATGTAAGCCAGTTTCCTATGTCAGTAGTTTAATTTTTTTGATTACCATTTAAAATATGGCATATTCACCAACTACACCCTAAAGTTTTAAATTTTCCTCACAATTCCTTGTATTTATGAAATATTTGAAAGGTAGGAGTCAGAGAGTTG
>NW_008582351.1:0-17008 GCF_000691845.1 Merops nubicus | reverse complement strand
TTAAATCATTTCTAGAAGGAGAAAAATGTGTTGGTGTAGCTATAAAAACCATCCCTGAGAAAAAAATACTTCAGACAGACCAATATAATGTGTTTCTGAAGTAGTGGTATTGACTTCTTAATTAAACAACCAAACAAAAAAAACCCCAAACCCCCCCAAAACAACCTCCCCAATAAAAAACAAGACAAAGAAAGATATCTATGTGGCATCATGGTTCTATCACCTTAAATATATAGACTGTGATTGTGTTATCTGCTGAAACTAATAAGTATTTGAACATCAAATTATTCTTTATATAAACCAAATAGGATCTAACTTGAAGTATATTCCTGTTGGTTTGACTGTAGCAGCTTCTGGGCTAAGAAACTATGGAAAGTCATCAGAATCAGGCATTAAATTAGGATATATTATTTCAAATTGCACTGTTGGCAGTATTCAGACATGAGGAAAAATTGTAATAGAAATAGATTTTATTCTGATTTCATTTTAAGCCATTTAGAACACAAAGAGAAGTTAGTAAATTCTTAAAGGACCACAGATTGACATATGCTCAGTTCCAGAATTGGTTGCTGCCAATCAGGAAGGATATGAAAGACTGATTTTATTAATGTAATCCGATAATTTCCCAGAGCAGTCTTTGTATAAAATTGTAAGAAAAAAGAAATAGAAAAGATGTGTTAATTCATTGTGTCATTGAAAAGTGTGGAACTTTTTTTTTTCCCCTCTCAATTGCACTGTACTACTGTACTAAGCTGGGGGTGTTTTATTCTAACTTGTGTTAAAATAGTATTGAGAGGAGCTCAGTTTTACAGAGTAAAACAAACCAGTTCTCGACTTGAATATAATAAATCTATGGAATGCTGAAAGCATCCAAATTCCAACTCTAAATAGTTGGATTATAGCTGTAAGTATTTTAACAATGTTTTCTTTAAACTGTAGCCTGTACTGCTATGACCAGGTAGGATTATTTATCAGTAATAAAAGCAGAAATTACCATTTTGCTTGTGATTTTTACTAGAAGCAGGCACAGCATGATCCTTTAGGAGAAAACAGGTACAGCTCAAAACTGACCTCTATAAAGAAGGCTTCACTGCAAATGTGATGCCCTGGGCACTTTTTTTTTTATCGACATCAAGGAAAAGTTTGGAGCAGTGATGCCTTTTTTACATTCTGAAACATTAAAATTTAAATATCGCTTGAAACTGAGAAACACCAAACCGATTTCATTCACTAAGTTTTCTCATTCCTTTTATTTCTGACCTGAAGAGACAAGTTCTTACTGGTTAAAGGTCAAACAAAGCTCTAGTGGATGTCATTCCTCTCGTTCATGAGTTCTACCCGCTCTCTCATAGGTAGGACACCTTTTCCATACCTGGGGAGTAGTTGGTTTATAAATCCATAGTGTTGGATGTCACTATATCTATAAAATCATATTGGCTCACCCCTTTTTTTTTTTTTTCCTGGAAACCTTAATTTTAAAAAAAATTAATTTGTTAATACAGTGGCTGCCAATGTGAAGTAGCATCTGTGACTTGATGTACTTCAGATGTTCAGGCAAAGCTTGGGTAAACCCAGCACTTGTTCTGCACCCCTTTGCTATGTAAGCTGTTAAAGTAGTTTTCACCCAAGGAGAATTATTAAGGTTTAATGTTTGAGCAGGAAGGCTCTTGGGGGAGGGAGGTTGCTGTGCTCAGTGTACCTCACTGACAGACTTGAGAAGGTGTCTTAAATTTGGCACAGTGCCTTCTGTCAGAGAGGGCAAGTTAAAGACATCACTTCCCAATGTGTTTTGCCAGAGAGGCTGGCTTGGTCAAAAACTCAAATCTTTGTCACACAATTTAGAAAGTAAGTAGAAGTATTTCTACTAAGGTAACTTCCACAGTAATAATTGCAAAAAGTCTCAGATCATTTTACATCCAAATCTATACAGATACAATATGTTTAAATGTTCCTATTTTAAATCTGAAGTGTTAAGATACTAGGAAAGTTCATTCCCAGCTGTTTGCATACAACCATACGTGAAGAGGAATGCACAGGGCAAATGGTGATTTATTTATTTTTTGTTTTTTTGCTATTACTAATGTTCCCAGTTGAGAAATGTTCTGTGCTTTGCTCTTCAACTTGCATTAATTACTGTTGATAATGTATTTTTTTATATTTGTGAATTGCTCTTAAAGACATCCAATACCATAGCTGTCTGACATCTATGTTCATCAAGCACATCATGACTAAGTTAATCATACCTGACCTGTGATTGATTTGTCATGCAGGAGTGAATGTTGAGTCTTTCAAGGCATCATTGCTGCTATAATGGCAATGCCACAACGAAATTCCATAATTTCCCACAGATTACATGCATGGCAGATGAGAGTTCATTTTAGTAATTTGTATATGTTTATCTTATAGTGTTAACTTATGTATGTTTTCTGTATATTTAGGCTTCTGATAAAACCATGCCTGCTTTGCTAACTTAGTGATGCTACTCATCTGAAAAAGTGATGATAGCATGACTGGTATAATACCTACAAAATATATCTGAAAGTTCTGCTCTCTTTGTTCTAAACAAGGTGTAACTGAGGTTGTACTCCAGTTAAAAGCAACTGTATGCTTAAAGTAATACTAGAATCAAGAAAACTCTCCTCTGAAGTTTGCATGCTGATAGCCTCTCATCTGAAATCCTGAATACCCTGTGTTTCTTAGGAAAGGTCAGTGGGAGCTGAGGAAAAGCAACTCTAAAAATTAGTGCTGTGAGGTTTGTTATTAGAAGTGAAAATTAAATGCATTTTCATATATACATGCATATATCATTTGTCAGGCACCAAGACACTTCCCATCACATTCAATCATTTATCAGCAGTCCTGGCTAACCACAGGGTTTCCAGTTGATGGGAAGTTAGAAAATCATAGAATCATTTTGGTTGGAAAAGACTTTCCAGATCACCAAGCCCAGCTGTTAACCCAGCAGTGCCAGGTCATCACTAAACCACTTTCAAACCCATCGATGGCATCCTGGCTTGCATCACAAAACACTGGTGAGACCACACCTGGAATACTGCATTCAGTTTAGGTCCCCTCACCACAAGAAGGGCATTAAGGTGCTGAAGCATATCCAAAGGGAAACAAAGGTGGTGAAGGGTCTAGAGAACAAGTCTTATGAGGAGCAGCTGAGGGAACTGGGGTGGTTTAGCCTGGAGAACAGGAAGTTCATGGGAGTTGTTGTTGCTTCCTAAAACTACCTGAAAGGAGGTTGGAGAGAGGCGGGGGTTGGTCTGTTCTCCCTTGTAACAAACAATAGGACAAGGGGAAACGGCTTCAGGTTGCACCAGGGGAGGTTTAGATTAGATATTAGGAAAAAGGTTTTCACCAAAAGAGTTGTAGAGCATTGGAACAGGCTGTCCAGGGAAGTGGTGGAGTTACTATCTGTGGAGGGATTTAAAAGATGTTTAGATGTGATGCTTAGGGTTTTTAGGGTTGACCTGGCAGTGCTGGTTTAACAGTTGGACTTGATGACCGTTTTAAGGTCGCTTCCAACCAAAATGATTCTATGATTCTATATAATGATAATTACTTACCTGGAAATTTGCTATTTAAATATCATACAGTAAAATGATCTAAATATAATGCTAAGCAAATATTAAATCATGGGGTTTTTGTTTGCTTTCCTGATAATGAGTCTAGGCTGTTAAGGAGTCAACTTTAAGATGTCAAATGTGTTTTGTCTTCTGAGTTCACATAGACTTAGAATAACCTTTCTGTGTAGATATAAATTTAATGTAGTTTTTATTATTGGTTTTCCCTAACGAAAAGCAATAGGACCATTGATATTCTTCTATTAGATGTCGATGTATGACGTGTAGTTTTACTATAGTATAAATTTAAATACTCTCAGTGTTAAAAAAAATCATTTGCTAGTAAATGTTAAGCCATATCTTCATGTACATATTCAGTATCAGCTTATAATAGTTATTTTAAGCTAAATGCATTTATAAAATTCACTGATTCAGTTCTAAGATAAACATGATTGAATACTTAATGCTGAGAAATGCATCAGTGCAGCAGCTGAAAGATTCATTGTCCTTAGGAAAGCAAATAAAGAAACTACAAAATCATAACAAAGCTTAACAAGAGCAATTTGCCTACTTCAGTAACTGTTAATTGGATTATCACGGTTGAGACTGCACAAGACAGGAATTAAATTTTTACCTGCTAAGTAAAGAAAGCCCCTGGTGAGAATCAGAGAGGTACAGTATATTAAAATTGATCTATAATTATCGTATTTAATTGGCTGATATTTATATTTAGTTTTCATAAAGTAAAATAAGGTGGCAACAAAAATAGCTTAAATGAATGCTGTTACAGTGTGTTTGCTTGGTTTCTTATGACCATTATGCAAAAATCACATTCTAGAAATATGGGACTAAAGGAAACATTTGGATTCCTGAACCCAGACACCTTATAGTAGCAGAGCCAAAAACCTGAGTAAATGCATGTGTCGATTAGCTATGCAAGTTGTATTGCAAACACAGTAGAGACTTTTAAAGTGCTGTTAAAATGCATTAGATTTTAAAAAATAACCCAATAAAATAATGTATTTATTTTCATTAAGGAATTTTATCCATCAGCTTAGCATTTTGAATAATAGCTAAAGGCAAGTCAGTTTATATTCATCTTTGTTTAATGTATACATTTACCATAGTTATATAATAATGTTCACATTATTAAAGATCTTACATACCTGTGTCTTAATAGGGTTGAGAAGCTGCTTAAAATAATGATATAATGAAAAAGCATTGATTCTTCCCTTTGTCAGATTGATAATATATTTCCCTTGCTAAATTTTGCTGCAGAATGAGATACGTTCCTGATCCTAAGCAGACTTCAGAGATTCAAAACATGGTTCATGTCTGGTATAGTCCATCCATGGTGCCTATCCTGTAAATATACATCAATGTGAACCTTTCCAACATTTCAGAGCTGAGGCTCTAAGCAGCTTAGCAAATCCTTCTTTGTCTGCTTTGTGCTAAAATTATCAAATTGTTTTCTTGGATTTGCTGATGAATGTAAATCCAATAAGAGTTTGTCACAGGAACTATTAAGGTGATTTCTAAACCCCTTGATTAGTACATTCTTGTGTTTTCACAACTCTAGCAGCACAGCAAGAAACATATTTTGAAGACAGCTGAATTGATCTTCTCGATGTTGCTGTCAGTAAAACAGTATGTTTGTTCAGATGGGCTCTTCACTTACACACTTATCTAGGAAACAAGAACATTAGTTCTGCAGCTTGACACCAATGCAAAGGATGATGTGGTCATCATTTTCTGTCATACGAAATTTGACACAGAAGTTCCTTTCCTGATAGCATGTTCCCCATTTAGTAAAGGTCATTGTAGATTTGAAGCCATCCAAGATGTTGGTTGAGAACTGTGAATAACTGGCTAGTGCTGTGAAAGAATTAGAGAGTACAAAAGTTTTGAATGAAGCAATCCAATTCATCTAGCCCACATCACTACCCAATAAATAGAAAACACTGAAATTCTTAGAGTCTGTGTTTGCTACTAAAAAGGTAGTTGGGAGATAGGTCAGAAAAACAGAATATATGTAAAGCCGTGTAAATGTAGAGAGATATGGTCCATGTCTCATCAGAATTTGAGGTATCATCAAGGAACAAAACAAAAGAAATTAGGAAATAAGCACATTTTGGTTGATTGGTGGGGAATGTTTGGCTCTAGTATCTGAGAGTAGTAAGGTACTTCATTATGTCTTCGATCAATTTTCTTACTTTGTAACGCTGAACTTCCTCCTATGTCAAGCTCTCAAAATAATGACAAATCATTAGTAGGCTGATTTATCACCTCCAGCAGAAAAATGATAGCTCTGAGCCTCTGGGCTCACTGAACTCGGTGGAAGGATTTCCACTTATTTCAGTGCCTCTTTACGACAGATGCCATATTAATGGAAAAGGTACTTAATGTAGATGGATTGCAATTATAATACAAGTTGGGCAAACATATTTCATGTGTATTGTTTGGGAATGCAATTAACTTTCCTTTTTTTTAATAGAGCAAATTTTTTTTTTTGTTTTGGCTAAACTATTCGATGTTGTTAAGAAATCGAGTATAATACTATAATTTCCACTGTCAGCTTCATTTTTTATACTACTTTGATGCATAATACCAGATGAGTTTTCTAGGCCGGTGTTATTGGAATTTCTCTGTTAGTGAAAGCAGAGTAATATTTACAGGCACATAGCCACCATCACTCTGCTTGCATTTCACCTATACCTTGATTCCTCAGACATCCCAGAGATGTGGCCTGCAACCTTGAGGATATAGTGTAGCCACAGGAGCCAGACCATGCTAAGAATTACAGAAATTTCTTGTGTGAAACCAGTACCTAGGTGGTTCTCCACTGGAAATACATTAATATCATTCCATTGGACCTGGTCTCCAAGTTGAATAGTCTGCAAGGAATCCATTGCCTTTAATTCCATTTTTAAAACTGCATCATCCCCTGTTTTGCACCTTTGTACCAGAGTTTCATGACAATAACGAATTTGGATCTTGGGATGTCTAGGCTTTTACTGAGGTAGGATGTATTTTGAAAGCACCCTCTTCTCTAGGGAAAGTATCCAACTGTCAGAATAACTGAGGTGTAGGTGCAGAGATGCCTGACTTGGTCCTGCATAGGTCAGCTCAGGCAGCATACTACCTATAGAAGAGCAATGCTTCACACAGACTTGGAGACTCTCCTGGAGAAAGGTCAGAACAGTGGGAGTAATAATGTGTAGTCCTGTGTTGGTGTTTAACCCCACTTTTACATCAGAAAGGAAGAGCAGAGCAGACTGTCTTCATTTCCCTACCAGTACTGGAAGATGCACACTAAGGGCGCTTGTCATACATGTTAGCCAAAGTAAAGTAATTGTTTAAGTGGACAAGTGCACTTCAAGGGATGTATTCAGTTTCCCAGAGAGATGGACTTCCCATGGTGAGGTGAAAGGAAATTAGGATTATGAGTGTTTAGGAAGAACTTTCTGCACATTAGGAGTCTTCTGCTGCAAAAAATGTTTAATTTCCCACTTCTGGGCAATTTGATAGCCCTTTGTGTTTGGGAGCTCTCCAGGCATTGGACTGAAGAGGAGAGGCAGTATCTGACCACTACAGTCAGTGAATGTGATATTATACAGTTGGAAATGACTGATGGTAAACTTCCCTTTCCCAGCCCTGTTCGGTGAAGTGTTGTCATGTGGAGCACCGTGTTAAGGATGCTTTAGCAGACTCCACTCATATGCCTGTCTTCACATGATAGACTTCCAAAGGAAATGGATGCTTTAGCTGCCTGATCTTTCTGGATGCTCTTTCTCTCTTACCTAATAGCTAGTATTTTTAGGCTGTCCATCAGGGTTATAGCTGGTGTCACCTACCTTTGTATATGTAATGTATATGTAAGTACTACAAAGAAAAGAATTATTCTAGGACTTAGAAGTCTGTTAAAATTGCAGTTAAATGATAAGTAAGGAATATGTTGTACATCTTTAGCATCTCTATTCTGTAGCTGTCTGGAAATGCAAATAGCCTTCACAGTTGAGGCCCATTTCTGACCCCTCTGGAGTTGCTGTTCCAACCATCGCTGGGCCAGCAGAGCCATCTGCTGTCAGCTCAGTACAGCAGTACGGCCTTTTCAGCCCCTGTTGCTTACGGCTGTATGCAAACACTTAGAAGTGGCAGCAAACTTAGTAGCATCTACTGGAAGAATGATTTATCAAGTTGCTGCCTGCCATACTGAGGGTACATCCAACCCTCTTTCCAAAACTCAGGAGAGCTTTAAGCAGGTGAAGGTAGTAAATCTACCCATCCATCATCTTGAAGTTTTGTGAGGCTGTATTTGCTATTGTGATAAAATCCATGACCAATCAGTATTCATTATTTTGACAGGCTGGTTTTGAGTGTGTGTGAGGTGGACAGCATTAAGAATCCATGTCCCTAATGTTTGAGCTCTTCTCTTCCATGGTTGTGTTCTCACTGCACTATTTTTTTCAGACTGTGGCTCTTTGTTTGCCTACAGTAATTCCTTTGTGTGGCCCCATGATTTGACAGCACAGTGTTATTCTCATGAATAGAAAAGGTGCACTCATGTGACTGAGGGGCAGCTATTAACTGTAGGAACACAGGAATTGCTAGAACTCGGCATAACATTGCTCCACGCTGTCCCTAATCCTCACTTTGGCTGGGACCAATGCTAGAGGCTTTGAAGGAAACACAAACCTTTCAGGTTATCTATCCTTGTTTTCTATCCCTCCTTTTTTAAAAAAAAGGAAACAACCAAAACAACAGCATGTGGCTTTCTTCTCAACAGAGACTTCTTAATGTTCTGAGAGCCAGATATAGTAGATTTTGTTGCTTCCTCGTATAATTTTTTTGTGCAACTGAAAATACACTGGCTTTACCCTGTAAGGTTCCTGTGAGCCTTGTCAAGGATAGTGCTGAATGTACCTTTTATACCACAACTGTTATAACTTTATATGACATAGTAGGCAAAGCTCCACTTACTAATCATAAATTTATACCCTGAAGCATAAAAACTGGTAGAATTTCTTGATAACAAGATTTGTTGCTTGATTTGTTGTCACAGTTATGCTTTTGCAAACAGAAACAAATCAGAATTCAATGAAAGCATCTAATCAAGTGTTGAAAACCTGAGAGTGATTCCATAGCTTCTTGATTACTAATTCTTGCAAATAAAAGGAACAGCAGATAAAGATGTAAATCCTTATACTGAATGTCAAGCAGCCCTGCCTTTGTTCTTAATTAGTGTGTGTAATTTTGGTGTAATTTCCTTCTCAGTAGTTTAACATAGTCTTTGACTAAGGAACATCTCTTGCTGCTTCTAGAGGATACTTTTTTGTTTTGTTAAGACTAGGATTATTACATGTAGCTTACACATATTTGTATAAAGTCATATTTTGGAAACTTCTTTGTATAGTAAAGATGCTGCTGTAAACACAGATAGGTACAATGGGGTAAAATTTTTTTTTTTTTTTTGCGTGTTAAATACTGTATGTAGATGTAAATCAGGGGGTGGTGTGTGTGTTTGTTTGTTTGTTTGTTTTTCCTGCCAATATACTGCATATATATGTATGTATTTTTAAGGCCATCTCTGCAGTTAAGTAGAAATAAGTGAGCTCAATGAGATTTTTCAGGATATATAAATAGCTGAGCTAGGCGCTATCTTCCAGTGCTGACCCTGTGCAATCAGAGGATATTGATGGGAGTAGCTACACCCACTTTGTCCTCCTGGATAATCCTTCCTGCTTCCTTTCCTCCTTCTCCAGGGAAAACCAAGTAAACAATTAGAAGTAAACAACCCCAAGGTTTGGTACCTAATAAAAATCCTAGTCCATGGTTGTGGTTTAGAACAAATTCTTATCTGTCAATGTTTGAACTCTTAATTTCTGTAGTAAAGAAGTTGGTTACAAAATCTTACTCATTTGCAATGTAAGTCTTCTGTCATTGTGATTTCTACATATACAAGGGGAACACTAGTCATTTAAACACTAGTTACCTGCCTCCAATATACTCTTAGGTGGCATGTCTGGAACAGGTCTACATACACACATATATACATGTAAATACCTGCCCTACTGACTATATACACCCTGTATGTATCTGCCTTGGTGACATAAATCCAGTTGTTTTGAGGATTTTTTGGTAAATTTTCCCTGATAAGAAAGTGAGCCCTGTGTGTATTCTCCTTCAGTTACTAGGTTGGCTTTGGATTTAAGTTGCTTTTTAGGAAAGTGTATGTTCCTTCACCTTAGAACTATCCTCTTTCATCTCACAATTTTTAACAAATATGAGAGGTTATGGGTGGGAACTGGAAAACAGAAGCCTCAGCCCTTTCTTTTAGAACTATTCTGAATAGCTAGAGAGAAGACCTGAATAGCTGTAATCTTTTGAAAGGATTAAAAATTCATAAGGGAATAATAACATCTCAATTTTTACTTAATTAACAGAATTCCCAAATCTGAAAAAAAAAGCAATCTTATCTTAATAACATGTTCTTTTATAAAAGAACACTTGCTGCAAACCCGGAGCTGAGAAAGCCACTAGATGGTTGGGGGCTTTTTAAATTTTTAAATTTTTTTTTTCTGGAGAAGGGCTCTCAGCAGATACTGGAAAAAATACCTCACATGACAAATCTTGAAGGTGAAAATGATATTTTAAAATATTCCTTCCTCCACTTATCTCACCATGATTAAATTTCATCACCGAGCATATCAGGACCCCCAGGGAATTAAATCTGTCACTTAGATCTGCGATATGGTTTTAAGTAGGAATCAGTATAACTGAAATGACTTGGAGAGAAGCAGGAGTGTAACCTGATGGACCAGAGATCTCAGAGGTCATTACATCTGCCTGCTTCTCATCCCATGGCTTTTTTTACAGTGTTTGTAATATTCCTGGTACATACAGTATATGAAGATGATTGAGACTTGCCTTGAGCAGGGAGTAGATGAAGTATAAATCAATTCAAATGTAATAGAGGAAAAGTGAAATTAATACAGCTGTGCTGAGGGCATTTGTAACTGTCAGCAAAGCAGCATCCACTTGCATCACACAAGTGTAATCTGGTTTGTGCTTTTACATTATGTGGGAAAATCACCAAGCGTTACAGTATGATACAGTGGAGGTTTTGATTGACTTATTCTGACTGCATAATGTTCAAAACAGTCACTTAAGCAAAACCTTTTTGTTATTGTTGCTGCTGTTTCAAAACAAGCTATTGCTTGTGATCTGTCTGCAAAATTTGTGTGCTCTAGGCAAAGTGAACTGCAGGGTTGGATGTACTTAATCTCTGGCATAGCTCCAGGTTAGATTTGTGGTTTTCAAGCCAAACTCTGTGGTTCCCAAAAATTATATGGTCATTGAATCAGCTGCTACCTTGCTGCAGCTGTCCTGGGCTACCATAAGTGTGAAGTGTTTCTCACTATTTCAGGTCTTTGAATTGAATGCAGGTGCTCAAATATCAACATCTGTTGATCACACAGGTTTATAAGTAATGCCTGCATATTGTTTTGAAAAAGATAATATTGTTAAAATCAATTTGGGAGTAATGAAATAATTTAGGAGTGATGCAGCAGCTGGTAAAATTTTATTTGCCTATGCATAAAAACTAGAGTAGGTGATAATTTTTCTTTCAAAGTTCAGGAACTGTTAACAACCTTAGCTTTTGTAGGCCAGGCAGAGGCCAGGTATTTAATGCCAAAAGAAGCTGACAGTGTAAAATTGCTCCTTGATTCCCAGTGATTGTTGGAAGGAGATTTCAGGTTTCTGCCTGTTAGAAGAAATATATATTTATGAACCTACTTTATCTGTACCAATATACTAAAAGGGTAATAAAATGCATCTTCTTAATGTAGAATCCTGGGGGGCAGAAAGAAAGAAAAAAATCATAGCATCTAGAAAGGAAACAAGGACACAGAAATAAGATGTGTGTCCCTAACAACAGTTATATTTTTGAAGAATCTTTGTGGAACTGAAAAAGTAAAATCCTTAAAAATACAGAGAGCTATGCTGAAGGAGACATTTCCTCTGACTCTGGTGAGGGTCAGCTCTGGTATTAAGATGGAGCTGAATATCTGGATGGTGTCTTGGTGGTGAACCAAAAAATCTGTGTGTTCTGTTTTTATTGTCTAGTGTGACCATGCCAGGAGCATAGTTATGTTCTATAGGAACAGACAATACAGAGTCAAAATTAAATGTAATAGTATAATCTGCTGATTTGTTACTTCTGGCAGTTGCAGAGAAAATAGTGTTATACTTCTAAGAATTTTGGTGTTAAATAAAAATGTCTGTGTGTACATGTTAAAATTATGATTAATGAGTGGTAATGAGTAGATTTCCTGGTAGTAAACATGATATTCTGAATGTGCAGCTTATTTAAAATGCCATGGTTTCAAAGAAAAGCGAAGCAATCCTCACATGGACATGCCTAATATAACTGTAAAAGAAGTAATATTAATAATGGGCATTGTTCTCATAATTTTTAATCTGTAGTTTATCCTTTTGATTTATATAGTTTTCAAATTAGATGTAATAATATTTATTTTGCTTTCTTTGTTCCAGCGAATTCGAGAACTAGAAGATAAAATAGAACTCCAAAAGAGACAACTCAAAGAAATTGAGGAAAAGGTAAATAAGTGCCTGGGCAATGCCAATGGATTTTTTTTTCCAAACTAATATATTTTTCTCTGTTGCACTGACATTAGTAGTACTTAACCTAATATCATGAAATCTATTTTAAAATAAGACAAAATTTGATTTTAAGTCATTGCTGCATGAAATGAAGCTCTACCCCTAATCTGCTCAAAATTATCTGCTGTTTGGTTTTCTAATAAGCACAGAAAGGAATCATGGGGTCTAGGAAGACATTAGACTAGGAAGGAGGAGGATTTGACGTGGTTCAGGTCAAGAAACAATGGTTAGCTCAGCCCTGTTTTTTGGATAGCATTGCTTTGTAAAACTTGTAAGTCCTGAAAATGAAAACCAAGTTAATGAGGTGTATGTGATGAACAATATAAACAAAAAATATTTCTTTCTTTGAGACAGCAACAAATTCCAAATTAATATCCTGGATGCAGATTTTCTCCTCTTTTGAAGAAGCTCTGATTGAGGCTTAAGACAGCAAATGTATTTAGACCACTAAGGCCCAAAGCAAGAGATAGCATGAGGTTCCTGGACTGTGAGGTCAGGGGTTTCCTCAGTTCTGTGGAGTTCAGGCAGTTCTGCAGGGCATGGGCCAACAACGGGGCTTTCTCTAAGCCCTAGAGAAACATTTTAGTTGTGTTGCTTGTGCTAAGCCAGTGCCTAGATCCCAAGATGTGTCACAGCATGTCAGGTTCGGTTTTGCTGGTCCATATGGGTACCTAATACTACATAAACCTGCTGCTGGGCCAAATGGAGAAATCAGTGTCATTTTCAGTAATTGTTTTTTAATTTGGGGGTCAGAATTGGGTAAAAAAGCAAAAGGAAGGACTCTGAATGGGACTTGGAAAAGGTAAGTGGGGTTTGCAGAACTGAGAGAGGCTTTGCGGAGCAGCTTGCTGCATGTGGGAAGGTTTCTTCTGCACCCTTCACTGATCTTACTGTCCCTTCATCTGCTCTGAGGGTATGGTAATCCTCTCTGTCTCTCCCTCTGGGGCTATTGCACCTCTAGCAGCTACTCCAATTCCCTCAGCAGCTTCCTCAGCCCCTTCTGTTCCCACTGTAGTTATCTCCCCTCTGCAGTACCTCATTCTGCAATGTTTGAACTGTGATATTCAGCTGGGTTTGTGGAAGAGCCATGAGAAGCTGAGCCACTGGATTAGCTGCTGTTGCTAATTGTCACTTTATATTAACCCCACTTCTCCTTGCCTGGCGCTACTCTGTCTGCAGCCATCGGGGAGTCAGTGGTCCCTTTCTCCATTAGCAAAGAAATACAGGCAGTATCCACCCCTGAAAGTGCTTGTTTGCTGCCTTTGCCCTCTTCTGCCTGGGACCACTTCTCTACCTGAATCTGATCCTGCTTAACAGCAAGGGTTGTCTATGATACTACAGTTAACTCCTCAAAGCAGAGAACTCTTGAGGGATAGGCAATACTCACTTAACTACATGTTAATTATTGCTAATATCAATGCTTATCCACCTACTCTAAAACATCAGAACGTAAGCCTTTAATGCATTGCCATTACCCTTTAGGGAGTTGATATTGGATTAGACAGACTGCTAATTTTGAAAATGGAGGTGGGCATTATCTCTGCTGGTTTGTTAGCTGAAAGGATGGGGAAAAGTAGTGGAGAAGAAAGAGCTTAATCACAAGCTTAGCACAAAGCAGGTGATGAATTAAAATTATTAAAGTTCTCTTTGCGTTAACATTACAATAGCAGGAGAGCTCAAAAAAGCTTCATCATTTTCTATTAACCTTCAGCTCCTGGATGGGTGGAGAGGTTCCTTTTATCTTTACTATTTTTTGATTTTTTTTTCCCTTGGCATTAAATCCCATTGTGAAACTGACTGCCTGAAGGAAGATTGTGTTGTTAGAGGATCAGTGAGTGCTATACTTCTACATCATTGTTCTTCTGAAGATTTAGTATGTCAGTGGGTGCAGACTGACACCTACATTCTGCTGATACTGAGCACAATAATTACTTGTAGAGAGAAATCTCATGTTTAGAAGGAATGGCAGATGTATAGCTGAGCCTCATTGCTGGTTGTAGCTAAGGGCAATGGACCACTCACTGTGTCATGAGTACAGCTTCTTATTTTCCTTTAGGAATAGATTCAATTTATAAGTTCTGCATAAAATTCTGTCAAACCAGATCATAAGGATCAGAGTATTTTTTTTCCTTATAGCTTCTTCAGCAAACTGTTCTGCTTCTAAAGGTTGTACAAAAGAATAATGTAAAATCTCAGTTTTAATTCTTTGAGTTGATACATGAGCAACAAGTGCTGTGTAAACACATCATACTTCTCTTATAACTGATTCTCTACCATTTAAGTTGCATTTAGTTTGTGCCCTTGGCTTGGTAAGTTTTGTTTTGGGAAAGCTTTCAGTTGTGTAATTATAAGTACTTGCATAACTGATTCACAAAACCAAGCCAATATTTCTGAAGTTAAATGATCCACAAATGTTACCATTTGTAAAGTTTTTCTCAAATACTGATTTTTGTACATTTTTACTCCTTTTTAGAGTAAGATTTGGTATACTCTATTTTTCAACTTAAGTAATATTGATGTAAGACTAACTGCTTTAATGTCATTTGATTTCATATTACATATCTTACATCTTTTTTCTTTTCTTTTTTCCTCATTTTCTTTTGATCTTATGTTATAGTTTTTGTTCCTTTTTTTGTTTTTTTCACTAGCATTCATTCTGTGGCCTTGATGACACAACTGAACCAAGACATGTGGTTGGTATTCTTTATATTTCTTTGTACTCAATTTTAAACTCTTAGATTTTTACCATATTTTGAGAAATGTCTTCAGACCCTGAAAACATAGAGGAGGATATGCTGGTTTGGTTTGCACCTATAAAACCCGATTTGGATGTCTTCAGTTACCTTCCTAGGCTCCTGCACAAAGTCCTAATGTTTTCAATGAGAAATTATTTTGTATTATTAGTGCCCTAACTGCAGATGGTGCTTTTAAATTCTGCAGAGCAGATACATTTTGTCTAACAGTTCAGGTATTGCTGTAGGATCCTACCTTCTGCCATGCTGGATGGAGAAGTGGCAAGCACTGTTTGGTTTTCAGTTTGGTTTTCTAAAAAGCCCTGTAAGCATCACCACCCATGCAAAAAAAAATAAAAAAAAAAAAAAAAAAAAAAAAAAAAGGATTAATTTTATTTCCTCAAGATCCTTGAAGACACAAAATAATTCAGGAAATACTCACCTAATTTCCCTTCTATGAGATGATGTGAAGGTTGCAATGTGACTGACGCTCCATGTGGCCATGCAACATGGAAAGGGAAGGGGTAAGAAACCTCTATGTCTTTCCCTTGAGATGCTGCCATCATTCCCATTATCCACAGTGTCCTGATCCTTTCAGCTCAATGCGAAAGATAGGGTGAATTTAACAGGAGCTACAGTGGCAGTGCTTACCTTTCACACAGAACAAGAGGGAAATACAATTTAGAACTCAGTCCAAGCCCTCTTCCCTCGAGCAACACAAGTTGCACACTGCCTTTCAGTAAGGTGGGTAACTCAACAACCTAACTGCTAGAAGATTAAGCTATGGTTTAAAACTATTGAATATTTTACACAGTGTTTTTGTTGTTGCTGTTGTTGGTTTGAGTTGTGTTTTTTTTTTTGTTTTTTTTTTTTTTTTTTTTTTTTTAAGTGAAAATACACAATGTTTTTACCTTTACAATTTTATCGAGATTTTTCCTTCTTTGGAACCTGTTGTAAATTACCTTCATGGACTCTTATAGTCAAAGATGTGGTTTATCAACTGTTTTGAAACTGCTATCAAGTACTGTATGATGAAGAAGCATAATAACAGTAGTTATCTGAAAAAGCTTTTATATTTACCTTACATTAAGCTTGAAACAGTACTGTCTTCTGTCCAGCTCAGAAGTACTTTTGGAAAATCAGACCTGTGTTATCATGGGCTCTTTGCAGGGCTTATTCAGCTCCTGGTCCATTCAGTTACCGTTTTTCTGTTGGTGCTCTTCAAACCAGCTCTGGTCTTTCATTACTAAAATTGCTGCATATGTTTTCTATTTTGCCTTAAAATGATGTTAGGTGCAGATGGATGGAATGTAATCCAAGGGTGGTATTGATTTGTTAAAAGTGCAGTGGCTTGCTTTTGGTTGCCAGATGGGTGTTTAATGTTAGTTGAAACTGAACAATATTTTTACAGCATTTTGAACATTCCTTTTCAAATTTATTTTGTCAAATATTGAACATATAGAGATGTGTTTGCAGAGAGGAAAATCCTTTTTGGTAGGCTATTTACCTTACACAATTTGAGTTAAATTTTCTGTTCTGTGGAGACCAGAAAGGATGGATGCTATTTCAGTAAATGTATGGAAGAGTAATGTTAATGGAAGTCATCAAAATATTGTCTTTTGAGTTTCATCAGCTTTTTAACTCTGGCCCCAGTTAGACGTGCTAACATCTGGATGAACATGTTTGGTTTTAAATACTGTGAAAAGTATGCTGTCCAAGTTCAGAGAGGCTTTATAAACATTCTGTAAATGTAGTGAATCACCATTATTTTCAAATATTCCTTTTAAAATATTTTTAAATACGTTAGTTCAGCAATTTTTATGCTTTGACCTGCTCTATAAGCTTCCATGCTAATACAGCTGATAGTATTATGGCTCCCCTTTGAGGAAAAAGAAAAAAAAAAAAATCACATGTACAATTAGTCTCCAAAAAATACATTGTGCTGATAGAACCTGCTATTCAATGTTAGCAACAAGCATTTTGGGGGCATAACACAGAAAATCATAGAATCATTTAGGTTGG
>NW_008582350.1:0-12804 GCF_000691845.1 Merops nubicus | reverse complement strand
ACCTGGGACCTCCACCCACACCCATGGGCCCAGAAGCCTGTTAAAGCTCTGCCCTGGGCCTCTAGCCTAGTTTGAGCTTTGTTGTAGGTGGTCTTGTTTCCAGTATTGTTCTCCTAGATGGACCTTGTGCTTTTGTTGTAGATGGTGTATTTCTTGGATGGGCACCTCATGTGGTCTCCAGTCTTGTTTCTGGATCTATCTCCTTTGCTTTTGACTGGACTCTCTGGACCTGGTTCCTGCCCTTGCAGTGCCTGGTGCTGTATTTTGTCACCAGCACCTGGCTTTGACTGCTGTCTTCAGCTGTGGTTGGGCTGTGCCCATCAGGGAGGACCCAGCCTGTGCCAGGGCTGCCCTTTGCTGCTGGGTTCCCTTTCCCCAGGGAGCAGCTTGCTAGTTTGGGGTCCTGATGCCTGCAGAGGTAAGTCTAAACACATGATTTCTGGTCTTGAGCTGTGTGTTAGCAATGCAGAGCCCTGCAGATGTTTGGTGGTTTTAGTGTTTCAGCAATTGTTTGATAACTTATAGTGGCTGGTAAGTGTTTGTGAGGTTTTATATGGCACAAAGAAAGATGTGTGTCATGGAGCTTGTCACCAGTCCTCAGTCCCTCTTCCAGTGCAACTGCATTTGAGACTGTATTGTGAAAATGAAGCTGGCTACCTTCTGACAAACCCCTGGATTGGAAAGGGACCAATTTCTCTTGCCCTGTTGACTCCTGGAAGCAGTACAGGCTGCAAGTCTGAGCAAGGACTTGGATCTGGGACAGTGCTTCCCATGTCAGGGTGCCTGAGAGACTTTCTTGACCTGTGCACCTTGTCTGAGCAGCACAGCTGGCACCTGGGACAGAAGCTGTGCTTTGAGGCAGTTAAAGGTGCTGCAGAGGCAGCAAGAACTGAGATTGCTGTGGGGAGAGGCAGGCACAAGGTCAAAGCCAGGGAGCTGGCTGCTGGGACTTGCAATGAGGAACAGAAGAGTAAGTGTGTTAATTAGGAGAGGTGTGGGAGGGTAACTGTCAGGATGGAGAGGCTGCAAAGTTAGATGGGGCCAGGATTTGATTGCTCGTTTGTAAGAGCTCATGCAAGCTCTATTTTTTGAGGTGGTAGATATTGGAAAATTACTCTTCTCAGGTTGCACTTCTATGTTTACCTGTTCCTCAACTCTCCAGATGAAGCTTGTGGTTAAAATTACTTGTGCAGGGGTTTTGTGCAGGCAAATGAATATCTACTGAGCCCTTGGAAGAGCCTCTCAGGAAATCATGCAATCATCAAAATCTATGCAATAAATAAATCCTGGCATGTTGATTCAATGAGGTGAAAAAAAATTCTGGATGGCTGCTGACCTGCTAAGCAGGAGCCATCCACTCTGCTCAGAGTCCTGTGGATCCTCTGGAAGAAACAGCACCTGCTGTGCCACAAATAAGTGGGCACAAAGGAACAACATTAAATATATGCACATAACTCCTGTTCTGGAGCTTTCCTTAACCCAAGTGCTTCTTCAGAGCATCCAATTCAAAAGGCTGTGAGCCTGAATGAAGTTCCTAGGTTCTGAATGTCTCAGAGCTATGGTGAAGTATAAATCCACCTTCAACAGCTCCTTTTGTTCTGCATTCCCCTTCCTGCTATTGCCTGAAAAGCTGAGCCTGAGGTATTCAAATGGCACACTAATCAAATCAATACCTGGCCCAATTTTCTAGTTCACTGAACCTGCTGCTGATTAGTGGGAAATGAAGACTTGAAGCTTCAGCTCTTCAGAGTGCCCCCATGTCACAGCACCAAGGGCTCCATGCTGCTTCCTTGTGGAATTCCCTGTGCTAGGGCAGTGCTCCTGCATCTCCATGGGATCCTTGCCCCCCATTAAAGGGGGAAGCTGCTTAACCTAACTGGGAAATAAATGTTAAAAGAGGTGACTGCTGCCTCAGTGACATGCAATAGGCCTTTACATCCTCTTTTAGTCCTGTGACTCTTTTCCAGAGTGATTCTGTGGGCATGTATTGCCAACCTGTTGCTCACGTGTCAGCTGCAGAGAGGAGTGGAGGTTTATGGCATGAAACAGGGTTGAGATTTTCTGGGCTTCATGTCAAGGGCTGTTTCTGGGCATATCCTCCATCTTCAGGTTGTAAACCCTATGAGAATTAGGATATCTTTCAGGATTATGGGAAGTAGGTTGGGAGAAACATCAATGTCTGTCCCCTCACTTTTTCTGTTGGAACTACCAAGGACACATGGGATGGGTTCTTTTTGCTGTTAGGTGATCCAGGAGGAGATTTTTCTTCTATACCATCTTCAGTTAATAAATTTAGTAAACCTACTGTATCCTTAGATACTGTAGGCAGCCTAATAAGATGTTTTTCATCTGGAAAGTACTTGGAGTTGAGTGGATTTCACACATCTGCTTACACCCTGTAAAAGCACCCTGACACCCAGAGAATGTGGTGGTAAATATACACTCAAAATATGTTAGTTCCTCCTCCTCAGCTCCTGGTCTGCAAAGTCCTGTGGTATCAGTATGATCACAACAGACCTGTTTAGACTTACTGTCTCCTTGTATCTTCAACCTCTAAGTATTCAACTGAATGCTTTGGTTCTGCTAAGTATCTAGTTTGTGTGGTATTTCAGGGAACTTCTTCAAAATTGGCACCTGCCTGTACAGTGTCTTCTGTGCTGTACCTCCTCCTGTGTGCCTTTGGGCTTTTTAGAAGGGGTAGTTCCTTAGGACAGGATTGTTCAGTGCTGTGGGTCTCTTTATTTACCACGAAGCCTTCAAAAAATTAAGGGCAGTAAAAAGCACCCTGAGTATTAAAGTGGTAAACAAAAATATTAAAGCTGGTTATCTTATCCTCTGAGGAGAAGCACTTGGTTCCTTTGGGGGGAGTATAGGGGCACCATACACTGGTATTTGCATTTTCTTTTGTTCTAAAACAAGAGATAGGTGAACACAGTGCTCATTAAGCACCCAGAGGATATGAATGTGATCTCAGTTGTAATCTCTGCCTTAGTAAAGTCACACTTGCATCTCTGAAGAGAGGACAACCTCACCAGGCTGTTTGCTGGGCAGAGCTGGCTTGGGACTGGTGTTCTTGTTCAGGTGGCTCTGTGGTGTCACACTTGCTGTGTAGGCTGGGGTGGAGGGAAGGTGTGTAAACCCCTTTTCTATGAGAAATTAAGTGCAGGTGGCTCTGTGGTGTCACACTTGCTTGCCATGTAGGTTGGGGTGGAGGGAAGAAGGTGTGTAAACCCCTTTTCCATGAGAAATTAAGAGGCTGGTGAATTGAAGGTTTTTCAGCATTAGAAGAACCTTAAACCTGTACAACTTCTTCATAGCAGTGGTGCCAATATGTAGGTGAGCACTGCAGCGTTTTGGGAGGCAAATGAACTTCTGATCACCGAGGCATTTTAGAAACATCTCCTCTAAATCTTGAGTAGAGGAGACTATTGTGTCTCTTATACAATGTACAGAGTGGATCAGGCTGCAAAAGAGGGATCTTTGGGTCTAATCTGGGTGCTCTGAAGCACCTCCCTGGAGTCAGAGGCAGTTACAGGCACGCTGGTGGCTTAGAAGCAGTGAACTAGCTTCTTTCTTTTACATCAGGTTTTCTGTTTGTTTGATTCCTTGTCTATTTGTTGTTTTAGTAAGCCTGTATTTCAGTGGCTTAAATTTCATCAAAGTCAACCTTTGTGAACTTCACATCAAAGCACCTGCTACTGAGGAGTATGAATTAAAGCAAAATGTAAAAGGCATGGATGTTAATTTAATTCTTGGCTAGATGGCAAGTGATCTTAATGCCCAGGTCCATTTGTGCCAGCTGGTAGTACACAGCATGTCATAACCTTTCAGAACACTCTTTAACCAGCAGTTTTACAATGCATATTAAAACTGAAGAAACCCTAGAAAGTTAATATTTAAAAAAAAAAAAGAATTGTTCATCCAAATTACTGTAGATGAAAATTAGTTAAGGCTCCTTAGAGCATGGTGTCCAAGGAAGCTTTATCATGGGGAGTGACAAGGATGTTTTTAATAAGTCATCTCCTGTGGTAATCCAAGTATTTTTCTAAAGTTACTGCCTTCTGATTAGTTTAAAGAATTTTCTGACAAATTTTTCCTCTTCTGTCTAAATTTTGAAACTCTGGGGTTGTGATAATTGTGTCCAAGTATCCTTTGAGGAAAGCAAGAACCTGAATAAAACTACATCAATGCACTGAATCTTTAACAGAATTATTTCAAATTGTTGAGATAAAAACTTACAGAGCTTCTTATTTTGTTTTATTCTTCTCTGGGATTCTGGATGCTTCTGAGTTCCCATCAAAGCTGAAGAGGGAGTCCATGTGGGTCTACTCCTGATGTACCACAAGTGATTCCTATAAAAGTGAAGGGTGAACTCTTGGCTCTGAAGTGAGAAAATATTTCCCAGTGGTCTGGATCAGGATAGAATTTAACTTCTAACCTTACTTCAAGTGAAAGGGTACTTGAGGACTATCCTCCTGTAAAATACTGGGATTTTGAGTTGTCTGGTTGTGTTGATAGCCTTGACTATCACAGTTAACAGCCTGATTTCTCCAAAACTGGAGGGTGTTCAGGGATTGCACTTGACAAAATTGGTATCAACAATAATGTTTTGACATTTTTCTGTTTGTTTTTCTGGATCAGTTCCTTGACCTTGTTCACAACGTAGCTGCTCAAGCTCAGGCAGGTGCTGTGCCATGCCAAGGGGGAAGAGTAAGATGCACAGAGTGGGAATAACTTCACTAAGCATTGCCACTGAAAGTTTTTTCTTGAATTAAAAACAGCCTTCAATTTCACATGAATCTAGAGAACCATCTGGGCTTGGATCTTCATCTCATGTGGAATAATTACCAGCCCCAAACCACAATTGGATTTTCTCCATTTTGTCAATTTTAAGGTATAAGATATAAGATACAAAGTGATTTATAGCATTTAATTCCTGTGCAACTTTCAGGATGTCTTCACTCTCCAGTCTATTATAGATCTCATGTGTTTGAACAATGATTCATGCTTGCATCACTACACTCACAGAATTTACTTTAGGGGGACAGAAGAGAATTTGTCTAATTCTGTTTCTCCTGACTTTTGACCTATTAATAACAGCAGGTGTACCTTTGTGAGATGAATTGCTGTTCTCCCATCCTTTAAAAAAATGCCTGTCCCTTCTGCAGGCATAGCTGCTGAACTGCTGTAGTTTACAGCTGATATGCAGGTAAATTTGCCCTGACTTCATTTTCTCCACAGCATGGTAACTTCTGACCACTGCAGCAGCTCTTTGGTGAGATGAGGTCTCTGAAGCAGTGGGAGCAAACTACTGAGAGTCAAATGGGAAGGACAGTGGTGAAGTAATTGCCAGCAGAGAGCCCTCTGATGCAAAGATCACAGCTACTATCATCTCCTAAACTGAAGGCTATCTTTGAAGATGTGGGTTGTCATCTTTCTGTTCCCTGATGGATTGTGATGAGGGGTTTGAAGCTGTGTGTGCAGCTACAGCCAGATCACAGTGCTCTGAGGGATGGATGTTCATGATCAGTAAGGGAAAGCTGCACAGGGAGGAGGCAGTTGTGCCTTGGTCACACTGCTAGTGCAAAGGACGTGACAGGCAGGTGTGAGTGATGTGAGGAGCAGAAAATGCAAATACCAGAGCATGATGTCTCTTATTCCCCTAAAAGAACCAAGTTTTTGTCCTCAAAGGATAAGATAACCAGTTTTGAGCTTCTGTTTATTACCCTAGTTAAATCAGTATTCAGAATGCTTCTCACTGCCTTTAATTTTTGAAGACTCAATGGTGAATAAAGAGACCCACAGCACTGAACAATCCTGTCCTAAGGAACTCCCACTTCCAAAAGGCCCAAAAATTTTGGTTGCATATTTTACTGTCAGTAGTTGTCTGTCTAAAGGTAACTGTCCCAAAGTAGGAATAAAATCAGATAATGCCAAAGTTGCATCTTTGCAGCCAAGAAATTGGTAACTTATTGTTCTCTGGATTCTTTTATGGGCACAGCACCTCACTGTTGCTCTTGATGACTGTTTCTTTTGGGCTATTCTAGGATATATTTTAATTTTAATACTGCTTGTCTGTTTGCCTCTGCTCTTGAGTGTCCTGCTAAGCTGCTTAGTTTCTTGCCACTTTGGTCATTTTGGGGGTTTTACAGTGATGCACATCAAATATGAGGCTTTGTTTGCTGCAGTGACAACACAGAGCTCTCATCCTCACTTACCAGTACATGTAGAAACTCTGTATCTACTGCTACTAAAAACTACCAAAAATTTTCTAAACAATTGTCTACACACTAATAGCTTTGTAAATTGTATAAATGGTTAATTTTTCTCTTTTGACCAATTCAAACCTGATGATGGGAACTCTTGACTCTGGATACAGAAGAGCTATAGATGTGTTGCACAATATTACCAATATTTGAAAGTGTGTGTTTCAGTATTCACATCCATGGAAACAAGGAGATGATAGATGCCAAACAATCAAATGCAGTTTTTCCTGAACCTTGACTCTCTGTTAACACTCCAAGAGCTGCATCTCAAGACTATTTGCAGTACTTCAGCCCTGTGAACTGTCTAACAGCAGCTGCCATATTTGTCTGGTTAAAAAAAGCAACCTCTGAAGTAACACTCCTTCTCTCCATATGTGTCTTTGCTGTGGTGCCTAAATAATGTGCTCAGTTTCCATGTGTTTCCTGGGAATCCTCCATAAAGTAAAAATGGCAACACCTTATTGAGAACAAATAGTCTCCTCAGCTGTATTAAGGTGGATACAGACTGTGTGCACCCCTGTGCACTCATCCTGAGCAGCCTTAGGTGTGTATCTCTCCTGATTTCAGAAACACCCTTGGAATCCAGGTGACTTCTGTGCAGATGTATTTGCAAAACTGCAGTTGCAGGCAAGAGATCCTCCCTGCTGAGTTGTGTATTTCCATGCTCAAAGGTTTTTGTCAGCTGTCTTCTGTGGAACCATGTAGGCCTGGACTGTCCTGGGTGGAGATTTCTTTTTCAGCTTTGTGTGAGCTCTGGTAAGGTAACAAGGGATGGACATCTCAGTACTCAGAGCAGCCTTAGGTGTGTATCTCTCCTGATTTCAGAAACACCCTTGGAATCCAGGTGACTTCTTTGCAGATGTATTTGCAAAACTGCAGTTGCAGGCAAGAGATCCTCCCTGCTGAGTTGTGTATTTCCATGCTCAAAGGTTTTTGTCAGCTGTCTTCTGTGGAACCATGTAGGCCTGGACTGTCCTGGGTGGAGATTTCTTTTCTGGTAAGGTAGCAAGGGTTGGACATCTCTTGTACACAGTACTCAGTTCTATTATCTGCCTTTGTCACACACAATCTATCCACCAAACACTGATTACTTTTATCTCTCAAGCATGCATCAACACAAGCTACATGGCTTAACACTTGGTATCTTGTTACCTCAAGCTAGACACTTAGAAAGAAGTGACTGCCCTTTGGTCAGGAGTGAAAACAAACACCCAAACCCTGAAAGCTTTACTTTAAATAGCTGCCCTCTCTGCTTCTGCAGAACTGGAACTGTCTAGCTGCTCACATTGACTTCAGATGAATTTGTTATAAGCAGTTCCCCTGTGTGTGTGGTCTATTTGACTGAAAAGGAAGAATTTAAGCACCTTGCACTCCTAACTAGGTTCCAGGTATGGATGGGTGCTGAAGCAACTGAGGACATTTGCATTTTACATTTTGCTTCCTACCAATGCTGTGCTTCAGGCCAGGCTATTTCATTTCCCTCTCTAGGGTTACAGAAGGAGAGTTTGTAGACAGACATTGCAATATTAAGTTTTAGGTAAACAGATCTTGTAATATAACATTTCTGGTAGCTGTTGATGGCCTGCCTGTATTTGTTTTTACCTCCCCTGTTATTGAGGGGCTGCCTTCTTTGCTCTTGCAGGTTCTGAATTCCCATGGAAGGAGATTCAGGTGAGATAGCACAAGAGATTGTAGCTGTAGGCTCTTAAAGTTTTATGGATCAATGGGGAGGAACTTCTCCTTGCAAGGTTGATCCATGATTTATTAGGTGTTTGAACCTCTCAGTAAACATCTTCCCCTATCAAAGTGTCTTCAGGCCAGAAATTTGGACACGCAGCAGCAGAAGTGCAAATTAAGTGTAAGGTCAAGCTTCTGCCATTGATGCCAAGGTGGAAATTTCCCATTGCCTTTTTTGTCTATAGGATAAGGCAAGGCTGGCCAAAGCTAACAGCCTACATTGCTACAAAACTGTGGCTTGAAGGGATTTCAGCTCCTTTAGAGATTGAACAAAGCCTGTCCTGACACACACAAAGAATAATTTGTGTACCTCTAGGGTAAGAAACCTTGTCCTGTGAGCCTTGAACCCAATAGGTGAGTAGTGTCCATCCTGGATACTGCTACCCTGGTAGATCTTTACCTGAAGGAGTAGATAAAGCTCTCTTCCTTTTTAAGTGGAGAATGATGTGGTGTTTTCCAAGAGATCATGTGAAAAACAGTCATGACCAGAACTGTGGCTGGATACATATTTGTAGCTTTGGTGTTTTGCTTTTCTGCAAGCTTAATTGGCATCCTTACAACCTCTTTTGATCTGGAGAGACTAAAGTTAAATTTCAAGCCCAAGTATTTTGCTTTGTAAGAAGTTATCTTTATGGTGACTAAATGTGTGCCATCTACTGTACAGCAAGTGAAGCCTGTGGAAGTTCAGCAAGCCTAAAGAGTTTCCTTCTAAGGCTCTAGCACTTAATTCACCTAGAATTATTCACAGGCTTTTGGATAAGGATCATCAATGGACTTGGAAGGTAGCAACAGCAGGGTCTGGGCTCTGTGTAAATCAGGGCAAGTAATGAACTCAGTGATGTCAAGGATTTTCCAGTGACTTACACAGAGCTTTTGTGGCAATTATGTGAGAATGTGTAAGAACTGATTGGAAAGAACAATTTGGAAGATCAAAAAAGTTAAGGACATCCTTTCCAAACTTCTGTTCAGTTTAGAGGTGTTTTTAAACTTGTCCCACTAAAGGGAGAGTGCTCTGTGCCCTGAGGATTGGTGGATTCCTGTTCTGATAGTGAACAATTGGTAGTGTAAATTTGAAAAAGCTTCCACAACAGGTATGATTTTTCAAAGAAAAGTCTGCTCCATATCCATGTGGATCTTGCACAGCTGCTGCCATCCTTCTCCCCTTGAGATGCTGGAATTCAATTAGTCTGACATAAAATGTGAAAGAAAGGGCTGTCTGAGGTGGAAAAGGGTCTAATGATTTCCCCTCTAACTTCTGAGGAATTAATTGGAAAAAAAATCTTACATGTTTCTGCTGTTCTGAGGTTAATTTTGTTTCTTCACATACTTATGCCTGAAACTTGTACAAATGCCAATCAAAGAGACAGTAAATGTAACACATCTGGAGGCAGTCAATTCAGGAACATGTGTTTGCTGCTTCTGTCTCATCTGAACATCTTGTCCCCATGTGTAAGTCAGGATATCTGATGCTAGAGAGTCCTGGGTGAGACCAGCTCAGTAGTACTGGAAAAGTGCTGCTTGAGGTTAGAGGTTTTGAGCTTGTTTGCAAGTGTGCTTGTTTTCTTCTGGATATGAAACACTGAACATGCCCCTTGGTTTGAACTTAATATTCAGCCTTGGTGCTTGGGCATGAGGGAAGCATTTTGCTTGACTTTTGAGTGTCCTTTACAGAAGGAAGTGAAGCAGTAGTCAGGAGGATGTCCCATACTGTGGGCAGGTTAAGTTCAACTCTTCTCTGCCTGGCTGGGAGCAGGGGGCTGAGCAGTGGCATCTGCTGGGCTGTAGTGTAGGCTGTGGTAGATCATCCCTTGACCTCCACTGAGGATGTAGTCTTGACATGTAAAAACTCTGTGTATTTACTGAAGCAAAGAATGTTCTTAGTGTTGGTTCCAAGCCCATGAACTAGGTGGGCTTATCTGTAAGGGCTTGCATCCCATTCTCCTGTTGAAGAGAATGGTCTCTAGAATTGAGGCCTGAGGAACACTGCTAGTGACTGGCTGCCAGCCAGCTGTAGCACCATTTGCTGCAACCCTTTGAGTCCTGCTGGTCAGCCAGTCCTCCACTCAGCACACTATCTACTTGAGCATCCCACAGACAACTTGTCCAGAAGGATACTGTGAGGGACAGCTATCAAAAGCTTTGCTGACATCCAGACAGCTAGGTGAGAAGTGTGTGTGTATATATATATATATATATAAGCATATGAAATTAGTTAGGACTCTTTCCTTGTGAACCCCTGTTGACTGTGCCTGATGATTGCATTGCTCTTCAAAGCCTTTCAATAACACCCAGTGTGATTTTTATCCATAACTGTTCCAGGTACTGTTAGTCTAACAAGTCTGTGTTTTCCTGGATCCACCTTCAATCCCCTTCCTGTAAACTGGAATAATGTTGGTGAGCTTCCAGTCAGCAGGGACCTCTCCAGACTGTCAAGACCTTGGTATATGATTGAGAGGTGTCATAATGTAATATCTGCTAACTCCTTCAGTATTCTGGGACAAATCCCCTCAGGCCCCATGGACTTCTGAAGGTTGTTGATACAATACAGGGGAATGTGAGAAGCTTGGGGTGTTATGACCTGGGAGGTAAGGGATACAGGGCTGTGGCCTGTACTTTGGATGTGTAGCTTCATAGGTGTGTTAACTGGGCAGCTGGTAAATGTAGGCAAAGGTTACACTGAAGGTTTGCATTAAGAGCTCAGTGGTTCCAGCATGCCTATAACTTCCATGGTTGCTATAAAGAGTGGCTTTGGGTTCAGTCAAATGTGGCATGTTTCTCATGGGCATAACAGCAGGCCAGTTCCTTTTCAGCAGGGCTGACATCTTCATGCACTGTGCTACCAGTACAGGTCTTCACCTGCAGCAGTGTGCAGTCCCATATGAGTGAGGAACCTTAGGGGTATCAGACCCAGCTGCTAATTAGACTTCTTCCCTCATCTCTGTCCTCCAGCTATCAGACACAACAGGCAAACTGGGGATTCGGGCTCTGTGAAATCATTGCTGGGCTATGTATTACAAAAATGATCATAAATAGTGAATGACTGTCCCTGGGCTCTGGGAATTAAACATCTGCTTGCTGATTTGACAACAGATCCTCTCCTCTGGAAACAGATGTTACCATAACAGTGACCTGACACCATATGCCATTTAATGTCATGAAGATGAATGTTTTGAACATTTTTTGTAAAACCCTAAAGCAACAGAAGGAAAGAAACCCCTGAGACCTCTGGAAGAACGTCTGGCATGGAGTGAGCTGGCAGTTTGGGAGGAAGAGGGATGGGTTGGCAGGAAAGGCATCTTAGCACCCCTTTTTCCCCTCAGGTCCCCAACAGTAGCCCATGTGATGTGCACCTCCCTGTAAAAGGTTCTGTAAAAGGTTTCTTCATTGCTTCACTGTTGATGTGGGAACTAGACCTGTGCATAAACTCTTCCTGCTTTACTGCTTCCTTCTCCATGCTACCTGGTTTTCTTACAACAGGTATTTCTAGTTACTATTTCTAGTTGTATGCTGAGTTATATATGCAGAATACAAAGTATAACAGAATCTGCAAAAAGAGTTACTCCAAGTATCTAGTTTTAAACAGAACATCTTCCTCTATTGTTTTACTAAATATAAGCAAATACTATGAGGGTAATTTGTGAGGTGGAGGATAGCTTTGGTGTGAAAGAGCAGAACTGAAAATAAGACAACATAGAGGGTTTTTTTCTCCTTTTTTAAGTTTAAAATCAGATTTGTTGAGAGATGACAAATAAACAATGATGGGGTTCAGTACTTGAACCTGTGGGTCCAGGGTCTTGCTTCTGTTAATCCTCCACAGGTTCTGTGATGGAACTGCCTCCCTGGGAAAAGAGAAACCCTCTCCTCATCTTCCAGGGGTGACACTTTGCTTCTCCTTCCTTCTGAGGAGGCAGAGAGGGTGTCCTGAGAGTCCTAACCACAAGGCTGACAGATGCAGGAAGGAGCTGGCACCTCTGGTGCCTAAAGCTGTGTTTAAAAATGTTTGGATTGTAGCTAGAATTGGATGGGAAGGGATAAGAGGAAAGAAAACAAAAGTGCTGCCTTTGGGTCCTGCAGTTATGCTGCTGATCAACCTCCAACACTTGTTGCTGAGGAGGGAGCAGGGTGTCTAGGAGAGGGGTTAATGCTGTGCACTTCCCCCACCAGCAGTCCCACTTATCCAGACACTGATTGAACAACCCTTAGCTATATATATATATGTGCTGCAGAACATCTGCTGCTTAAGGTGATGCTTGTAAATATAGTCTGTAATTTAACTTAATCACCTCCTCCTTTGTTCCATGGAAACCCTTTTGATTAAGCAGCTAGAAATGACAGCTGGGACAATGTATTGAACTCAAAAGTGACTCTTTAGAAGAAATGCTGGTTGTTTACCTATAGGATGTGAGACTTTTAGTCTCACTCAGTGAGTTTTATGCTTGTAACTTCTAATGAGAGCATCACAAATGACACTTCATGGAGAAAAACTTGTATTTTTTTCCCCCCTTCCTATTGTATGCCATAAAAGAAAACTCTGAAGTTATATTTGAAAGATGGTCTTGGTCTGAATTTTCACTTTGTGCATGGTTCTACTCAGTGCAAAAATGTTTCCAAGGGAATGAGTGCACTCATCTTAGGTCTGAACATAGAGCCTGCTGTTCTTCTGAGCATATAAAGCCAAAAATAAACTTGGAAGTATCCCCTTTCAATTAATAGAAAGTTCAGCTAATATTGCTACATTTACTTTACACCAGAAAGGACAGATATCCCCTATTTTGCTTTTTTTCATGTAGGGTTTTTTTTT
>NW_008582349.1:2049-14483 GCF_000691845.1 Merops nubicus | reverse complement strand
ACAGGCCTTGTGGAAAAGGGTCACAGGGAGCAGGCTTGGAAATTTGGCTGTTGTCAAATGCAGGCAGTGCTGCCATGTACTTAAACTGATGTTACCACAGAATGGGTGAGGTTGGAAGGGTCATCCAGTCCAACCCTCAATGGGGAGAAGGGACACCCCCAACTAGAGCAGGTTGCTCAGGGCTCCATCCAACCTCCCCTGGGATGGTTCCAGGGATGGGGCAGCGACCACCTCTCTGGGCAACCTGGGCCAAGGGCTCCCCACCCTCCCACTGAAGATGACCACCTTCCATTCCTCACCACCCCAGCAGCCTCAGTGTAATGTTTTTTCCACCAGATCATTTTATTTTTAGATACTTCCAATTTCTGGCTCTCATTTGATTCAGAGTCATGATGGCGCCAGGTCACATGATGAACTTTTGGGCCATCTTCCTTCTGTCAGCTTTTGCAGCTAGGACTCGCCTTCAGTTAGGCAACAGAGGCAGGAGGAGTTTGGGTTTGTTGGGTATTTCCCCGTGGGGTTATAATTCTCTTTACAGTGATTCCCTCCTGTCTAATATAATGGTTCCAACTCAACATGAGCTTCCTATTTCGTGTGGCACTCCAGACACTGATTCATTCCTTCTGACTCATCTCCTGCAAGGGGCATTGCCCAGAAAAAGTGTCTCTAGGTAGATATTAGTAACTCCTACCCTGTTACTAAGGTTTTTTTCCTCCATGCTACAAAACAAAAAAAAAGGGGCAATGTTTAGAGCTCTCTGGTGACAGAGAACAAAAATAGCTTTTTTTTTTCAGCTTTTTAGTCGTTGTGGTGCTTGGATTTGGCAGCTCGTAGAGATGCTGTGGAAGGGTTGGAACTCAGCAATGCCCAGACGTGGCCAAGTCCCAGCATGGGTGTGGTGGCTCTGGCTGGTGGGGAGCATGGTCACCTTGCTGCTCCTCCTGTGGGCTCTCTGAGCACACCCTGCTGCCAACTTTCTTCCTTTTCTTTTTAAACTCCTCTTTGATTTCCTCACGATCTTCAAAAGGCAAGTTCTGTGTGCTTATCTCCTGCAGCACCCTCAGCTTTAGCAGCTGGGCTACACCCTTCAGCCACCCCAAATAGCAAAGAAATGCTGCAGTGGAGAAAGTCTCCACCTCATCCCCTTCCTTCACCAAGTAGCTGGAGGGCAGGTGCCCCAGAGCACTCCTTCCAGGCTGGTTTTGACCCTCCAGGGCAATTCCTTCACTCTGCAGTTCCCTCCCAGCCACCCTTGGCCCAAAGTAGCTCTAGGTTGAGATGTTCTGCTCCATGGTGGGGTGTCCCCAGCTCAGGACACCACAGCCTTGCTCCTATCACAAAGCCAGAGCATGCTCAGGAGGAGGTAAGATGGCTCAAAAGATGCTGGGAATAAGGAGGGGAGACACATCTGTCCCCTGGGCTGATCTCCACTGGTCTGAGAAGCGATGTTGGAGGCCTCCTGCCCTCCTTTCTGGTGCTCCTCAGGACTCTGGGACAGGGAATGGACAGGGCATGGAGCTGAGAGCTGGGGTGTTCACTCAGGGCATTGCTTAGAGCAGGAAATTGGGGTCACGTCCCATTTCTGGAGAGCGTTGTGAGTTTCTGGGGCCTGGGAGGTGTGGGATCTCCATCTGGTTTGTCTGCAGCTCCAGCTGGCCGTGCTCACTACACCCAATTCCTGTCCCTTCAGGTGACCTCCTGCTGTGCCAGGAAGCCACTAAAGAGCCACTTTCCCAGTTCCTAGCTGCCTGGTTTCCCTGGGAGGTGGAGTTTAGCCTGGCTGCTTGGTGCTCCTCCAAAACACCAGCTCTAGGTGGCCACTGAAGCCATGCAGGAGGAGGTACATGGGCAAGTTGTTCTATTTTAGGGACACGCTTATATTTAAATGCTGGCCAGCAGCCACGTGCTCTGCAGCTCAACTGAGTCATGAGTTTTGCTCACTGAGGTCCCTGGATGCAGTCAGCATTTATTTTCATTTCCTGGGACAGTGAAGGACCCGACCCCAGCGTCAGCAATCAGAGTGACCAGGTTGAGGCTGCTGACTCAAACTGGGCTCTGAATGGAGCTGGTGGGGTGAACCCACGGCTGCAGGATGTGTCTGCTGTCACATCACAGCCCCAGGGTGCTGCTGCCTGCACCTCTGGTCCCAGGGCTCAGCCCCCACTCTCTGATGGCCACAGGATCTGCCCAGGCTGCCTGAGACCTTGGAAGAAAGAAGGGAGGTGGTTTTGGTACTGAGGGTGGTGAGATGCTGGTTGCCCAGAGGAGGGGTAGAAGCTCCATCCCTGGAAACAGTCAAGGGCAGGTTGGGCAGGGCTCTGAGCAACCTGCTCTGGTTGAAGATGTCACTGTAGATGTGGTGCTGAGGGATATGGTTTAATGGTGACCTGGCAGTGCTGGGTTAGTGGTTGAATTGATGATCTTAAAGGTCCCTTCCAACAAAAATGATTCTCTGATTCTATGCTTACTCCAGGGAGGTTGGACTAAATTCCTTTAAAGGTCCCTTCCCACCCAAAACACCCTCTGATCCTATGGTGGAACCCACAGCACGAAGAGGTTCCCCCTCCCCCTTCGTCATCTTCATCTGCTAATTGTCCACAAGGTGTCAGAGTTAATCAAGGTTTTATTTCTGTTTTAAAGTATTTTTTAAGCCCCCAGGGCTGCCTGGGTGGCAGGAGGTGGAGGTGGTGGTGTGACTGTTCTCACAAGTTTGTGTTGCTATCTTCTAGGATGGTTCCCAAATTAAAAGCTCTTGTGTTGCTGAATAATTGATATTAGAGGGAAAAGTGCTCCCAGGAGCAGTCCTACTTCTGGTGTTTACAGGTAGAGGAGTCCTAAAAAGCTGTATTTTGACAGAGACCAGGGCTTTGAACCTTAGAATAAAAGCTGATAAAACCTGAGATGATGAAAATTTCATGATGAAGCCATAAAGATGTGATGAAACCATCTCCTTAGACAACATGCACCCAGGGATATGCCCAGGGGCTACAAACCAGCTGCATTTCTGCCCTTCCTCCCTCTTGTTGGGATTGAGGTTGAGTCCCACGCTGTCCCCTCATCTTCCCCCCATCATCCCCATCCCCTATGCATCACCCCACTGAATGCTGCTCTGAAATGAGGTCTCCAAAGTCCTTTGCCTGCATGAGGTGTCAACTCTAAAGGCAGGAGGCTGAAAAACTCTCCCAGGTTTTATCAGCTCATATTTACACATTGCAGGGAGACAGCTCTTACTCCAACCTTGTTTGCAGAATAGGAGATTTAAATTTTCAATTAAAAAAAGGTAATAAATAAATACACTGTTAACTCTCTTTTCACTCTACTATTTTAGTTAGAGTCTGTATTTCTGAGGCTGTCACAATAAGGCTGTAATTAAGTGTGGACATTTTGAAACAAAATGTGGCACCTCCAGGATTTTCCAGGAAAAAGAGGCTCATCTAGATAGGATGAAGAAACACAGGAGCATCATTCCAGAAGCCTGGATATTTCCAGCATGCCCATCAGATTAATTGATTTAAGACACAACTGACTCTACACCCTGCCCTCGTTGCACAGCCATGAAGGTCTCACTCTGTTGCACACACGCTTGGATGTGAAACCTCTGCAGTCACAAGTGGAAAGTTCTACAGTTAAAGGTACTTTTTTCTGGCTTTCTTCTTCCACAACAGCAGCAGAAGAGCAGATCTGGGTTATCTCATCTGTTGTGCTGAGCTGCTTTCGTTTCATAGCACTTGCCTACTTCTCACCCCTGCAGCTGGGGTGGCTGGAGGAGCAGGGCACCCACTGGTGGGACACCAGCAGCCTCCCTGCAGCTCTTGCTCCAGGTCCACCACCCGTCCGTGGGTGGAATTCCAACCTGGATGCCATTCCCACAGCTGGTGATGCTCACAATGGAGCCAAAGTCTCAGCACTTTCCCTTAGCACCAGAAAACACCCCCTTGGACAGAGATCACCCTCTTACTTCACACATCCTACTGCTGAAGTCCTCTCCTACACAACTAGAGCACGCCTTGACTCACCTTGGTTTCCATCCCCTTCTGATTTACTCGAAGAAATATCAGATTGAGGGGTCACCCACGACAAATCTTACCTCTAAGTAAGCCCAGCTGCACCTCTGCTGTTTTGCTGGGCTCCCATCAGAGCTGAGCTGCTGGGGGAAGGGGATGGAAGCCCACCAGCAACCCCCCTTTTAGGAACTGCAGTTTAAAAAGCTTCAGCCCATGAAGTTAAATCTTCATCCAGCCCAGCGACTGCAGTGTGTGAGTTATGATTTAAACCTCCCCGGGATTCTCATTAACAAAACCAACTCCAAGCAATCTTGCTATTTTTGTCCTCCTGACTAATATTCATTTCCTACTGATGCACCAAAGCAGAACTTAGTATTTTTTTATGGTCATATTAATCACCATTAGAAAAAAAATAAAAGCAGATTTATGAGTTTCCTTTACTGTCGAGTATGATTTTAAACTGAAATATCTTCCCTGGGAAATCAGGCTATGATTTGAACCTAAAATATATTCCCTGGGAAATCAGGTGACAGAAGGAAACCGTGCCTGGTCGTGGCACTGGAGGACAGCTGGAGAACCACCCGTGGTGCCCACGCTGCAGCTTGTTGCTTTCTGCAGCAAGAGCAATTTCATGCAGCCTCCGTTGCGCCGCGCTCCGGGTTGGCACACGAGGAGAGCTGCTCTCGTGTCAAGAAAAACCCCACAAATCTCCTCCAGGCAAGAGACAACCCCCGAGAGACAAAAACACGAGGAGGCAACGGCGCCTGGAAGCTCTGGATGCCAAGGAGAGGGTTGGAAAGCAGCCTTACCTCTGGAGGCAGAGCCCCGGGCACGCGCGGCGGCGCTGGCAGGAGGAAGTGGAGAGTGGTGGCTGCTCCCCGCCAGGCTGGGTTCCGTGTGCCAGGGGACCTGCCTGACATCACGGGTGCTGCCAGGTGCTGCTTTGCCTGTGGCTCCACGGGGCGGGCGCCCGGCTCCTACCACCCATCTTCTGCTGGGGGACTCGCCTGCTGGGCTCCCAGCCCTGCCCAGCCCAGTCCCGGCCACGTGGATGCGTGGTTGGCCACCAAAACGGTTGGTGTGCCTTGGTCCTTGGTGTCCCTTGGTGTCCCTTGGTGTCCCTTGGTGTCCCTTGGTGTCCCTTGGTGTCCCTTGGTGTCCCTTGGTGTCCCTTGGTGTCCCTTGGTGTCCCTTGGTGTCCCTTGGTGTCCCTTGGTGTCCCTTGGTGTCCCTTGGTGTCCCTTGGTGTCCCTTGGTGTCCCTTGGTGTCCCTTGGTGTCCCTTGGTGTCCCTTGGTGTTCCTTGGTGTGCCTTGGTCCTTGGTGTGCCTTGGTCCTTGGTGTTTCCTCACCCCCTGCCCCACCGTGAGGGCTCAGCACCCCTTGGGCTGCTGCAGGAGGAGGTCCTGAGTGGAGCTGGGTGCTGCTCCGTGCAGGGCACCCCTTCCTCCTCTCCCTGCACAGCTCCAAGCTGCCCACGGGAACCCTCCCGAGCTTTCTGTTTGCTCCTCCCTGGGAAGCTCAGCTCTAGATGGTGCCCCTGGCTGGTGGTTGCTGTGTTTCACTGAGGGCTAAGTCCTTTTGCTGATGAAGTCTGACTTCTTGATGGCTTTTCATAAAGCTCCTCTGAGCCTTGCCTGACATTTCTCTTGAAGGAAACAGGCAGGCAGCTCAGTTTGCACTTGCTGGAGCTCGCTGCCAGCAATGTCAAACGGTGGCACTTCTGGGTGAAATCCAACCTCACCCTTACCCCAGGGGCAAACAAGTTAGTGAAGTGAGGACTTTACCCTCTTAGAGGACCTCATTGTTTGGATTTTCAGAAAGCCACCAGGAATCTGACCTGGTTTGTCTCTTCAGCATCAGCCTCTAGCTTGCAGCAGAGTCCCTGTAGCTCAGCAGTTAAACTCTCTGCTCTATTACCATGAAGAGTGTGAAGTAGAACATCACCACAGCTACTACCTGGCTTGGGAATGACTTGACCTTGATGTCAGACTGCTCAGAAACCTCCAAACTGAATGTCTCCAAGGATGTCCCACAACGAACACCCCCTAAATTCATCCCTGTGCTCTACAGACCACCCCGTTTCCCCGAACTGTAAAAAAGAGGTTGGTAGAAGCTGGGAGATCTTCAGATGTTTGTTTCGAGATGATTGATGTGGGCTCCAAGAAATCAGTCGTGAGCTTTTGGCCAATGCTGGGGTGTTTCTCAGGGCATCCTGTTTAGCTGAGGTTTTCAGGTGTTCATCAGCAATGGGAACGTATTTGCTGGAGTTTAGCCAATCACAGAGTTGTCTTTAAGATGAAAGTGGTGCAGCCACGGGGGCTGCTCTGTGGGTGTTGGGGCAGCCTGGTCCAGGGCAGGTTGTCACACAAGAAGTGTAGGAACAAGACAGAGATTTAAAGGCACGAGTCATCTAAAACTTGCCGTGGATGCCCCATCCCTGGAAGTGCTCAAGACCATGTTGGCCAGGGCTCTGAGCACCCTGCTCTAGCTGCAGATGTCTGGAGGTTGGACTGGATGAGCTTTAAAGGTCCTTTCCCACCCAAACCATTCCACGATTCTATGATTTTTTTCCAGCCCAAACCATTCTGTGGTTCTGTCAAACTCTGCCCAATAGTCTTTGTGCTTCAATTTAGCCAGCTGCAAAGTGGGGGCAGCACTTTTCTGCTTGTGTAAGTCACCTAGAAGATGACAGACATTCACAAAACTCCTAAGTGAGCTCCCCAGTCCCATGTGGGCTTGGTGCTGGGAGAGGATTATGATAGAGCCAGCCTGGAGGATTTGAGCCTTGCTTGCTGCTCTTTCATACCAGCTGCCCTACAGACCAGGAGTGAGGAAGTGGCTTTTTCTGCTGGTGAAACTGAACTTAGAGTAGGGATTTTGCAGGCAGTTGTGCTGGTGGCAGATGTACTTTCCCTGGAGATCTATTGGGCTGATGCAGGCAAATGACGGAGGTAGAACTTTGATTTGCATGGCATGCCCCAGCCTGTTCCTGCTCTTGGTTTTTCCTTCAGAACAATGAGCTTGCCAGAAATGTTTGCTGCCATGATTACCTCTGTTAGAGGAGAGCTTGGCTCCTGCAAAACACAACAGTCCCTATTTCCTGGAGTTCAGAGAAAGGGCTGGAGCTCAGCTACATTTGTGCCACTCTAGGTTGGTTACATGTGGACCTTCCCCAGGGTGGTCTGCAGCATAAACACCTTGCTAGAAGGATATTGAGGTGCCCAAGTGTGGTCCAAAGAAGGATGATGAAGCTGGGGAAGGGTCTAGAGGCCAAGTGTGGGGAGGAGCAGCTGAGGGAGCTGGGGGTGCTGAGCCTGGAGCAAAGGAGGCTCAGGGGAGACCTTCTGGCTCTGCACAGCTCCTGACAGGAGCCTGGAGCCAGGGGGGGGTCGGGCTCTGCTCCCAAGGAACAAGGGACAGGACAAGAGGAAACAGCCTCAAGTTGCCCCAGGGGAGGTTGAGGTTGCCCCTGAGGAACAATTTCTTGCCCTGGAGGGTTGCCCAGGGCTGTGCCAGGCTGCCCAGGGCAGCGGTGGAGTCCCCACCCCTGGAGGGGCTCCCAAGCCGTGGAGATGTGGGGCGAGGGACACTGAGCAGTGTGGACCTGGCAGGGCTGGGGGATGGTTGGACTGGATGATCTTGAAGATCTCTTCCAACCAAAACAATTCCATGATTCTACAACTCCTGTGCCCTCCAGAGCAGCGAGGAGAAGCCTGTGTGGGGCCTCCTGTGCCAAGGGGATGCCCTGGGCTGCTGCAGAGCTCCGTGCTGGTTTGGGAGGTGTGAGGGCTTCACCAGAGCAGCAGTTGGGACGTTCTCTGCCACCTTTAGGGGACGAGCCAGCACACGCTCTTGTGGCTTCAGTGCAAAAACAAAACAGCACCAGGTCTGTCCGTTTGTCTTGGCAGAAGCTTGTTTCAACACGCCAGAACAAACACGTGCAGAAGGATGTTGCTGAGCCTTTGTCATGCTGCTCTTGTCTTTCTGAGCTCTCTTCCCAAATCCAAAATCAGGTTGCTGCCGTGTCTCTTCCCAGGCAATCACAGCCTCAGTGCAGTGCAGTTCAGAAAATATTTGGAGAAGGGTTTTTTAGATATTTGGTATTAATTTTTAGTTATTTAGTACAAGGGAAGGAGTCACATGAGGGAAAAAATCAATCTCCAATGGAACAGCTTACAGCTCTTTAGTGGGAACTAGGGGAAAAATGATTGCATGTCTAAATTATCAGTAGTATCATTAATATTATTTAATTATTAGCATTTACCTGAAATAAAGACTGAGACTTCATGTGATAGCACGGATAGCAAATTTATTTTGCTGTCAACTCGAGCCTTTGTAGGATGGAAAAGCAGCTATTCACTAATAATAATGAAATAATATTAATAATGAAAGGTGCTACCAAGAAGTTCTATGAGCTGGGCCAAAAGTTGTACTGGGCCAAGCAGAAAGGAGATATTTGTCTCCTGATTGCCTGTCTTCTTATGGAGGATTACACAGGACCCTTATTTAAAGGAGCCCACTTAGCATAGGAAATGAAGACCATGTATTCAGATTAAAGGTCCTAAAAAAGTTGTTTATTCTGAAACCCTCTTGCAGGCCATAAATCAGATAACAAAAAGAGGAACACGGAATGGCCAAGGTTTCAAAAGTCAGTTTATCTGTGTTTTTGGGCCCCCAGATGGCAATCGTCTGTCCCGTGCTAAGAAAAGATAAAGCAGAGAGCTTGAAAAGGTGAAAACTGGCTGAGCTGTGAGAGAATTTCTAATTCTCTGTGTTTTTATGGCTCTTGAAGCATTGTGAGTGAGTGAGTGAGCTGCTGGTTTGGAGCTGAGATTACACAGCATCATTAAATCGTGATGTTAATAATTTCCTCTAGTTTTGGGACAAACACATGTGTTGCTTTTGCCCAAAAGAGGCAGATTCTGTTAGAAATAGAGAGGGGTTTAATTCAAAACAGGAGTGTTTCCTAATAATGCCTGTGAGCATGGGCTGAGTTCACCACCAGTGACACCCCACAGCCCCCACTGCCTTCCCTGGGCTCTTGAAGCTGGGAGCAGATAGAGCACTGAAAAGATCCATGTCCAGGTTTCTCTGCAGAGACAAATCTTCCTCTCTGGCAGCAGAAAGAGAAAGGAAATCTTAAAATACCTTAGGGGCTGGGGTACCCAAAACCTCAGGAGCTCCCCCCTAGGTTTTATTCAGACCAGCTCAGCACCTTGAATGGTTGGAACTGGATGAAACCCCAAGAAGATTTTCTCATGGGAGATTTGGGGCTCGCCAACAGCAGCCACAAGTACTTACCCATCAGGGCTCTTGCTAGTGGCATTTGCTTCCAGAGTTCTGTTTTTCAGCAGAAACAAGGAGGAAATATGTCTGGTGCCCTACCACACCAGAGCCTCTGAGGAGTATTTTCCATGCAGCTGCTACTAAAAATAACTTTGTTAGTTGTCCTTGCTAAAACTTCTTTGCTGTCCTGCACAATCCAGAATCCCTTTGACACGTTGCAACCAGTGACCTTCTGGAGGGGCTAAAAGAGAATATTGTGAGGGAGGGACCTGGGGGGGAACAAATGCTGATTTTTGTCCATGGGAGTTTTATTTCCTTGGCCCATCTTAGAATCAGAGAATCATTTAGGTTGGAGAAGACCTTTAAGATCATCAGATGCAACCATTAACCCAACTCCAAGTCCATGGCACCACATCTCCAGGACTTTAAAACACATCCAGGGATGGTGATCCAACCACTTTTCTCAGCAACCTGGGCCAGGGCTGGACAATCAGTGAAGAAATTTTTCTTGATATCCAACCTAAACCTCTCCTGGCCCAGCTTGAGGCTGTCTCCTCTTGTCCTATCACTTGTTCCTTGGGACAACAGATTGTCTCCCACCTCTCTACAACCTCCTTTTGGGTAGTTACAGAGAGCAGCAAGGTCTCCCCTGAGCCTCCTTTTCTCCAGGTCTCCACTTTGTCCCAGACCTTTGTAAAAGGATCTTCTGATATCAGATTATTATAGGAAGGGAACCAGAATCAGCTCAGAAGGGATGTGCTAAGCTTGTGTCAACACCTACCTGCTGGTGGTTTGGGGCTTTTTTGTGTTGGCAAGCCAATTATAAGAGTAGGGCTAAGGAAAGTTTGTGATAATGGTGTGAACTTGTTCTTCCTCAGGTTATTACCATCTACCTGAAATATAAGAGCTGGTTTTCAGGGCATGGAATTCTCAACCTGTATGAGAAGCATTGGGGCAGTCCCATGCCCACAGCCCAACCTCCTGCCCGAGCCAGCAGCTAGAAACTGCAGAGTGCAGCAGTGGGAAAGCTCCTGAAACTGGTGTGGGAAGATGCACGGCTCAGAGTTCAGGTATTTGCATGGTGCTTCCTCTCAGCAGCCCAAAGGAGTTCCCATCCTTACACAGGGTTGGTTCCCAGCATCTAGTCATGACCTAACACACGTGGAGAGGACACCAAGCAGGGTGGCCAGGACAAGAGGCTGCTTCCAAAGGTTGCCTGTGAGGTCTCAGGCTGCTGCACCCTGCCCGTGATGGGTGCGAAGTGAGGGATGAGTGTTTTGGTGCAAACTGGGACCCCAAAAGCCATGAACTCCACGGGGCTTTCAAACCCAGGACTGGAAAACACCCTCCTGACAGATAGGAGCAACCTCCACCATGTTGTGGATCATGTTTTGCTTCGTAAGGCTGCGCTTCCCCTTTTGCTTCATCTGGGTGGGTGGCAGCAAGAATTTCAACAAAAAGAGGACTTAGTTAAATTGAAAAACTAGGAATAACCTGACAAAAATGAGGTTAGACTGCTAAAGAAGCACAAAGGTGCACGGATCAGACCATCCAAAAGCAGAAGTCAAAGCAAGCCAAGGAGAGCACAAGTCTTCTGAGGAGCAACTGAGGTTGTTCCAGTGCACATTTAGTTGATGGAACTTAATTAAGGAGCCAGATCACAGCAGTCCTACCCCCCTGGAGAAAACGAGCATCCCACAAGCTTCTAATAGGTTCTTAATTTGGTTATAAATTTCAGGTTTTGCTGCTTGAAAATGAAAACCTTAGAGAAGCTGTTTGGGAGATTGAGAAGGAAGCTTTTGACATTGGGATAGTGCCTCTGTCTGTAAACCTCTTGAGAAGCTGAAGGGCACGGTCTGGGAGACTCCAAGTGTAGGACATCCCAACGAGCAGTCAGAGAGGAAAAGCTCAGAATTGGCTTCTTAAAAAGTCGAATTTCAGGTGAAAAGCCAAGTTCTTTATTTCCCCCTCCCTCCCTGAAATCAGTGGGAGAATGCTCAACGATCCTACAGCCCCCTGCCAAGCAAGCCCCAGCTAATCCCAGCTTGGGCTCTGACTGAGAAGCTCTCTTTGCCTTTGAACTAGGACTAGATTCTCCACTTTCTCATTTCAGGCTGGGTTCTTGGGTTTGGGGCTTTTCTGTCTGGGTTTTTTTGGTTTGTTGAGCTTCCATAAGACACGTTGGGTTTGTTGTTTTTCCTGCTTACCCTTCGTAAGCAGAACACAGATCTGTCAGTCATTCTCAGGTTCCTCTTCCCCATCAACGTCAACCCTGGCTCTGCTTTTCCTGGAGCTCTCAGCATCTTTGCATGGTGATAAAAAGCATTTTTAGCTGCAGCAAATGACAAAAGGCTCACCGTGGACGGCTGCATCTTGTAGAGTTGTGGGGAAATTGTTGGTTTTTTCTGAGAACTGTTGTATAGTTAAGAAGAAAAAAGTCAATGGTTTGTGGTCTAGACATGCACAGTGCTGTGAGAGTTCCAGTCAACTGAATAATGTGTCAGGGTGCAAAGCTCAGCCATGGTGATGCCTTCTGCTTGCTTGCTGGTTGGGAAGAACTAGGATCTGGAGGCAGCTGCTGCATCAGGGAGTTCAAGTTAGCTCTATTAGCATGGATTTATTTGATTGCTGCAGAGTAAAAGACATCAGGCTTCATTAAAGGCCATATCCTGGCTTCTGTCAGCAGGCTTAACAGATGCTTCAGAGGAAGGAAGGAGAAGCTGTGCACAGTGCAGTGAGAGAGTCTGTTAGAGAGGGAGGGGAACTCCAGCGAGGGCACGTGAGGGGCTGTGGAGAGAGCTGAGCAGTGTTCAACCACCCTCCCCACGGCAGCTCTGCTGGGGCTCCTGCTGCTTCACCAGCCCAGGCAAGGAAGAAGTGCCCACACCCTGAGAGATGCTGCCGTGGGGGAGCTGTGGGGAGCAGCAAGGGATAAGCATGTCCTGAGCAGTCATCACAGAGTGGTGGGGTTGGGAGGGACCTCTGGAGATCATCTCCTCCACCCCCCTGCTCCAGCAGCTCACCCCCAGCAGGGTGCCCAGGGTCACAGCCAGGGGGGTTTGGGATCTCTCCAGAGCAGGAGACTCCACAGCTTCTCTGGGCAGCTGCTCCCGGCTCTGCAACCTCACCCCACAGAAGTTCC
>NW_008582349.1:937-1956 GCF_000691845.1 Merops nubicus | reverse complement strand
GGAATCTGCCAGCAGGAAATGTTCATTATTTGCTGGCAATATGGTCTCTTGTTAAAACTGGCAAAAGTCATTAATCGGATTCTCGTGGGGAGTAAATGAGGGATAGCAACAAAATACCAAATTTGCCTCCTAAACCACAGCTTAAAGCCACTGCAGAAGTGAGAGGAGCCCTGTGGCTGAGGGAATTCACTGTTTCTCTGTCCACATTCCAGCTTCTCTGTTGAGAAAAGGTTACCAGAAGATGGAGGAAGGATGTTTGACTCCTCCTGTGGTGCTGGTTAAACATCACCCTCTTCACATGAAGGTGTGAACTTGTCACGCAGAGCTTAGCAGGAGGAACAATCTGCCCAGGGCAGTGCTGGATCCTCATCCCTGGAGGGGTTCCCAAGCTGTGGAGATGTGGGGTGAGGGACACGGGGCAGTGGGGACCTGGCAGGGCTGGGGGATGATTAAACTTGATCCTAAAGTTCTCTTCCAACCCAAATGATTCCATGGTTCTATGAATCTGTTTGCCACCTAAGCGACTGCAGGGGCTCGTGTGCAGCTCACAGGTTTCTCCTCCAGCCCCAGGGGTGCTGAGCTCCTCCAGAGAGCGGGTGCTGCAGGCAGGGACCTCAGAGGAGAAGCTGAGGTGATGGGTGGGTGATTGTTCCCTTCCTCTCTTGGCTCAGTCTTGTCTTCTTGGCTGCACAAGTGGAAGAGCTGAGAGAGGAAGGGTGGAGAGGTGCCCAGAACCATTGCCATGTTCAGCAGTCAGGACACTCTGCCCTGAGGTGTGTGACAGGGGTGGGAACCCACCATGAATGCCAAGCAGCTCCTCCACCCATGTGGAAATCACCAGGGGCAGCAGTAGCAGCACCACAACCCCCAACCCTTGGTTTCCAGGGGGTTATTTGAAGCACCACTGCAGCTGGATGTTGTGAGGACTCTGATCCTGCTCGTGCACCTCCAGCACAGGCACTGGCTGAGCTGAGCTGTCCAAGAGCCTGGAAGGAATTGCTCTTCCCTGGTTTCCTGCT
>NW_008582349.1:0-906 GCF_000691845.1 Merops nubicus | reverse complement strand
GCAGGAGTTGGGTGATGAGCAGCTCCAGAAAGAGAGCTCCAGGCAGGGGGCTCAGTTCCAGGCACTGCAAAGTCTCTGAAGGACTTGGGCCACATCCAGGGGGGTGCTGGCTGCCTGTGGCTGCACTTTTGGTACCTCTGTCTTACCCAAACTCACTTTGAAGAATCCCAGCTCCTTTGTCCAACCTTGGCTTGAGTGTTTGGGGGTGTGCTTGCTGATGGAAAGCTGACCACCAGGGAAGCCACTCAAAAGATTTCCCCATGTAGAAAGCTTCCCAAAGCAAGCTGAGAGATAAAAAATGCTGTTTTTCTCAGCCTGTTTCTTGGCAAGAGTGTAAAATTGGGCAAAAGGCTGCTGGTACTGGAGCCCTGGCCGTGCAGCTGCAGGACACGCAGCTCTGACCTGGCTGAAGTCACTGTTGGGTAACCCCATGGTGCACAACCCCCCACGTCTGCAGTGGCTGCAGGATGTTTTACCCCCCAGCAGCGTGGCTGGAGTACGTTTTAGTTCTTGCATGAGCTGCCTGGACGTTTGTGTGGTTTTGGTGAGCAAGCTTCACAGCCCACACTTCTTCACAAAGCTATTAGTGGCTCCCCAGCAGGTCAAGCAGCAGGTCTGAAGGCCCCTGAGCTGTGAGATGAAGCATAGATAAATATTTGTGTATTTGTAGAACTTCCCTGATTAATTATTGCAGCGTCTCGTGGCCTTTGAGGTGCTCAGGCTGCTAGGACAGGCAGTGGTGGTAGCTCTGTGCCACAGAAAGAGAGCAAAGAAACAGCAAGGGCTAAGACAAAGAGCTTCTGAATTCTCATGGTGGCCTCAGTCCCTCTGTGTCAGTGTTTATTTGGCTCTGCCTTTCTAGCTGTGTGCCCTCAGGAGACATCTCCAGGCTTGAGAGCCCTGGGG